>NC_046365.1:5030481-5330481 GCF_011125445.2 Fundulus heteroclitus
CCAAAGACCTTCCTATCGTTAGTTTTTTTGGACCGGTATTAGTTTGACGGCCGCCACGGCTTTCTCTCGGGCCCTGGGGCAGATAGGGACCCCGAATTACCAGGGCCTGCTCTACTCACACCCTAGAAACCTGTGCGGTTTGATATCTCCAAGTTAGGTAGAATCTTTACCTGGTGTCTCTTTGGGCCTGGTGGGGCTCCATGAAGCCCAAATCCTTGAGCTAGGGTTGGGATCTTGGTTCAGGCTCATCCCAGAGGGCTGATTTTCACAAATGTCATTTCGGGGGTGACAATGAGTGGATTCTGTGAGTTTGGTGTCGCTGGAGCGTTTCGTCTTGGCATGACATGGGCCAGGAAGGGGTGGAAAAATGAGCAAAAATGAAACTTTGACACCTCATAACTCTGAGACGTTTGGTTTAATCTGGCCCAAATTTGCTATGCAGCTTCCTGTGGTAAGGTGCTACAAACCTGGAAGAGCCTATCTCTCAAAGACCTTCCATCTGTTAGTTGTTTTTTGGACCGGTTATTAGGTTTGACGGCACAGCACGGCTTTCTCTGGGCCCCTGGGGCAGATAGGGACCCCGAATTACCAGGGCCTGCTCTACTCACACCCTAGAAACCGTGCGGTTTGATATCTCCAAGTTAAGTAGAATCTTTACTGGTGTCTCTTTGGGCCTGGTGGGGCTCCATGAAGCCCTAAATCCTTGAGCTAGGGTTGGGATCTTTGGTCAGGCTCATCCCAGAGGGCTGATTTTCACAAATGTCATTCGGGGGGTG
The DNA here is from genome assembly GCF_011125445.2 of Fundulus heteroclitus. Taxonomy (NCBI): domain Eukaryota; kingdom Metazoa; phylum Chordata; class Actinopteri; order Cyprinodontiformes; family Fundulidae; genus Fundulus; species Fundulus heteroclitus. The sequence goes on from NC_046365.1 coordinate 5,031,258, forward strand.
ACAATGAGTGGATTCTGTGAGTTTGGTGTCGCTGGAGCGTTTCGTCTTGGCATGACAGGGGCAGGAAGGGGTGGAAAAATGAGCAAAAATGAAACTTTGACACCTCATAACTCTGAGACGTTTGGTTTAATCTGGCCCAGAATTTGCTATGCAGCTTCCTGTGGTAAGGTGCTACAAACCTGGAAGAGCCTATCTCTCAAAGACCTTCCATCTGTTAGTTGTTTTTGGACCGGTTATTAGGTTTGACGGCACAGCACGGCTTTCTCTCGGCCCCTGGGGCAGAAAGGGACCCCAAATTACCAGGGCCTGCTCTACTCACACCCTAGAAACCGTGCGGTTTGATATCTCCAAGTTAAGTAGAATCTTTACTGGTGTCTCTTTGGGCCTGGTGGGGCTCCATGAAGCCCAAATCCTTGAGCTAGGGTTGGGATCTCTGGTCAGGCTCATCCCAGAGGGCTGATTTTCACAAATGTCATTCGGGGGGTGACAATGAGTGGATTCTGTGAGTTTGGTGTCGCTGGAGCGTTTCGTCTTGGCATGACAGGGGCAGGAAGGGGTGGAAAAATGAGCAAAAATGAAACTTTGACACCTCATAACTCTGAGACGTTTGGTTTAATCTGGCCCAAATTTGCTATGCAGCTTCCTGTGGTAAGGTGCTACAAACCTGGAAGAGCCTATCTCTCAAAGACCTTCCATCTGTTAGTTGTTTTTGGACCGGTTATTAGGTTTGACGGCACAGCACGGCTTTCTCTCGGCCCCTGGGGCAGATAGGGACCCCAAATTACCAGGGCCTGCTCTACTCACACCCTAGAAACCGTGCGGTTTGATATCTCCAAGTTAAGTAGAATCTTTACTGGTGTCTCTTTGGGCCTGGTGGGGCTCCATGAAGCCCAAATCCTTGAGCTAGGGTTGGGATCTCTGGTCAGGCTCATCCCAGAGGGCTGATTTTCACAAATGTCATTCGGGGGGTGACAATGAGTGGATTCTGTGAGTTTGGTGTCGCTGGAGCGTTTCGTCTTGGCATGACAGGGGCAGGAAGGGGTGGAAAAATGAGCAAAAATGAAACTTTGACACCTCATAACTCTGAGACGTTTGGTTTAATCTGGCCCAAATTTGCTATGCAGCTTCCTGTGGTAAGGTGCTACAAACCTGGAAGAGCCTATCTCTCAAAGACCTTCCATCTGTTAGTTGTTTTTGGACCGGTTATTAGGTTTGACGGCACAGCACGGCTTTCTCTCGGCCCCTGGGGCAGATAGGGACCCCGAATTACCAGGGCCTGCTCTACTCACACCCTAGAAACCGTGCGGTTTGATATCTCCAAGTTAAGTAGAATCTTTACTGGTGTCTCTTTGGGCCTGGTGGGGCTCCATGAAGCCTAAATCCTTGAGCTAGGGTTGGGATCTTTGGTCAGGCTCATCCCAGAGGGCTGATTTTCACAAATGTCATTCGGGGGGTGACAATGAGTGGATTCTGTGAGTTTGGTGTCGCTGGAGCGTTTCGTCTTGGCATGACAGGGGCAGGAAGGGGTGGAAAAATGAGCAAAAATGAAACTTTGACACCTCATAACTCTGAGACGTTTGGTTTAATCTGGCCCAAATTTGCTATGCAGCTTCCTGTGGTAAGGTGCTACAAACCTGGAAGAGCCTATCTCTCAAAGACCTTCCATCTGTTAGTTGTTTTTGGACCGGTTATTAGGTTTGACGGCACAGCACGGCTTTCTCTCGGCCCCTGGGGCAGATAGGGACCCCAAATTACCAGGGCCTGCTCTACTCACACCCTAGAAACCGTGCGGTTTGATATCTCCAAGTTAAGTAGAATCTTTACTGGTGTCTCTTTGGGCCTGGTGGGGCTCCATGAAGCCTAAATCCTTGAGCTAGGGTTGGGATCTTTGGTCAGGCTCATCCCAGAGGGCTGATTTTCACAAATGTCATTCGGGGGGTGACAATGAGTGGATTCTGTGAGTTTGGTGTCGCTGGAGCGTTTCGTCTTGGCATGACAGGGGCAGGAAGGGGTGGAAAAATGAGCAAAAATGAAACTTTGACACCTCATAACTCTGAGACGTTTGGTTTAATCTGGCCCAAATTTGCTATGCAGCTTCCTGTGGTAAGGTGCTACAAACCTGGAAGAGCCTATCTCTCAAAGACCTTCCATCTGTTAGTTGTTTTTGGACCGGTTATTAGGTTTGACGGCACAGCACGGCTTTCTCTGGGCCCCTGGGGCAGATAGGGACCCCGAATTACCAGGGCCTGCTCTACTCACACCCTAGAAACCGTGCGGTTTGATATCTCCAAGTTAAGTAGAATCTTTACTGGTGTCTCTTTGGGCCTGGTGGGGCTCCATGAAGCCTAAATCCTTGAGCTAGGGTTGGGATCTTTGGTCAGGCTCATCCCAGAGGGCTGATTTTCACAAATGTCATTCGGGGGGTGACAATGAGTGGATTCTGTGAGTTTGGTGTCGCTGGAGCGTTTCGTCTTGGCATGACAGGGGCAGGAAGGGGTGGAAAAATGAGCAAAAATGAAACTTTGACACCTCATAACTCTGAGACGTTTGGTTTAATCTGGCCCAAATTTGCTATGCAGCTTCCTGTGGTAAGGTGCTACAAACCTGGAAGAGCCTATCTCTCAAAGACCTTCCATCTGTTAGTTGTTTTTGGACCGGTTATTAGGTTTGACGGCACAGCACGGCTTTCTCTCGGCCCCTGGGGCAGATAGGGACCCCAAATTACCAGGGCCTGCTCTACTCACACCCTAGAAACCGTGCGGTTTGATATCTCCAAGTTAAGTAGAATCTTTACTGGTGTCTCTTTGGGCCTGGTGGGGCTCCATGAAGCCCAAATCCTTGAGCTAGGGTTGGGATCTTTGGTCAGGCTCATCCCAGAGGGCTGATTTTCACAAATGTCATTCGGGGGGTGACAATGAGTGGATTCTGTGAGTTTGGTGTCGCTGGAGCGTTTCGTCTTGGCATGACAGGGGCAGGAAGGGGTGGAAAAATGAGCAAAAATGAAACTTTGACACCTCATAACTCTGAGACGTTTGGTTTAATCTGGCCCAAATTTGCTATGCAGCTTCCTGTGGTAAGGTGCTACAAACCTGGAAGAGCCTATCTCTCAAAGACCTTCCATCTGTTAGTTGTTTTTGGACCGGTTATTAGGTTTGACGGCACAGCACGGCTTTCTCTCGGCCCCTGGGGCAGATAGGGACCCCGAAATTACCAGGGCCTGCTCTACTCACACCCTAGAAACCGTGCGGTTTGATATCTCCAAGTTAAGTAGAATCTTTACTGGTGTCTCTTTGGGCCTGGTGGGGCTCCATGAAGCCTAAATCCTTGAGCTAGGGTTGGGATCTTTGGTCAGGCTCATCCCAGAGGGCTGATTTTCACAAATGTCATTCGGGGGGTGACAATGAGTGGATTCTGTGAGTTTGGTGTCGCTGGAGCGTTTCGTCTTGGCATGACAGGGGCAGGAAGGGGTGGAAAAATGAGCAAAAATGAAACTTTGACACCTCATAACTCTGAGACGTTTGGTTTAATCTGGCCCAAATTTGCTATGCAGCTTCCTGTGGTAAGGTGCTACAAACCTGGAAGAGCCTATCTCTCAAAGACCTTCCATCTGTTAGTTGTTTTTGGACCGGTTATTAGGTTTGACGGCACAGCACGGCTTTCTCTCGGCCCCTGGGGCAGATAGGGACCCCAAATTACCAGGGCCTGCTCTACTCACACCCTAGAAACCGTGCGGTTTGATATCTCCAAGTTAAGTAGAATCTTTACTGGTGTCTCTTTGGGCCTGGTGGGGCTCCATGAAGCCCTAAATCCTTGAGCTAGGGTTGGGATCTTTGGTCAGGCTCATCCCAGAGGGCTGATTTTCACAAATGTCATTCGGGGGGTGACAATGAGTGGATTCTGTGAGTTTGGTGTCGCTGGAGCGTTTCGTCTTGGCATGACAGGGGCAGGAAGGGGTGGAAAAATGAGCAAAAATGAAACTTTGACACCTCATAACTCTGAGACGTTTGGTTTAATCTGGCCCAAATTTGCTATGCAGCTTCCTGTGGTAAGGTGCTACAAACCTGGAAGAGCCTATCTCTCAAAGACCTTCCATCTGTTAGTTGTTTTTGGACCGGTTATTAGGTTTGACGGCACAGCACGGCTTTCTCTCGGCCCCTGGGGCAGATAGGGACCCCAAATTACCAGGGCCTGCTCTACTCACACCCTAGAAACCGTGCGGTTTGATATCTCCAAGTTAAGTAGAATCTTTACTGGTGTCTCTTTGGGCCTGGTGGTGCTCCATGAAGCCCAAATCCTTGAGCTAGGGTTGGGATCTTTGGTCAGGCTCATCCCAGAGGGCTGATTTTCACAAATGTCATTCGGGGGGTGACAATGAGTGGATTCTGTGAGTTTGGTGTCGCTGGAGCGTTTCGTCTTGGCATGACATGGGCAGGAAGGGGTGGAAAAATGAGCAAAAATGAAACTTTGACACCTCATAACTCTGAGACGTTTGGTTTAATCTGGCCCAAATTTGCTATGCAGCTTCCTGTGGTAAGGTGCTACAAACCTGGAAGAGCCTATCTCTCAAAGACCTTCCATCTGTTAGTTGTTTTTGGACCGGTTATTAGGTTTGACGGCACAGCACGGCTTTCTCTGGGCCCCTGGAAGCAGATAGGGACCCCGAATTACCAGGGCCTGCTCTACTCACACCCTAGAAACCGTGCGGTTTGATATCTCCAAGTTAAGTAGAATCTTTACTGGTGTCTCTTTGGGCCTGGTGGGGCTCCATGAAGCCCAAATCCTTGAGCTAGGGTTGGGATCTTTGGTCAGGCTCATCCCAGAGGGCTGATTTTCACAAATGTCATTCGGGGGGTGACAATGAGTGGATTCTGTGAGTTTAGTGTCGCTGGAGCGTTTCGTCTTGGCATGACAGGGGCAGGAAGGGGTGGAAAAATGAGCAAAAATGAAACTTTGACACCTCATAACTCTGAGACGTTTGGTTTAATCTGGCCCAAATTTGCTATGCAGCTTCCTGTGGTAAGGTGCTACAAACCTGGAAGAGCCTATCTCTCAAAGACCTTCCATCTGTTAGTTGTTTTTGGACCGGTTATTAGGTTTGACGGCACAGCACGGCTTTCTCTCGGCCCCTGGGGCAGATAGGGACCCCGAATTACCAGGGCCTGCTCTACTCACACCCTAGAAACCGTGCGGTTTGATATCTCCAAGTTAAGTAGAATCTTTACTGGTGTCTCTTTGGGCCTGGTGGTGCTCCATGAAGCCCAAATCCTTGAGCTAGGGTTGGGATCTTTGGTCAGGCTCATCCCAGAGGGCTGATTTTCACAAATGTCATTCGGGGGGTGACAATGAGTGGATTCTGTGAGTTTGGTGTCGCTGGAGAGTTTCGTCTTGGCATGACAGGGGCAGGAAGGGGTGGAAAAATGAGCAAAAATGAAACTTTGACACCTCATAACTCTGAGACGTTTGGTTTAATCTGGCCCAAATTTGCTATGCAGCTTCCTGTGGTAAGGTGCTACAAACCTGGAAAAGCCTATCTCTCAAACACCTTCCATCTGTTAGTTGTTTTTGGACCGGTTATTAGGTTTGACGGCACAGCACGGCTTTCTCTCGGCCCCTGGGGCAGATAGGGACCCCGAATTACCAGGGCCTGCTCTACTCACACCCTAGAAACCGTGCGGTTTGATATCTCCAAGTTAAGTAGAATCTTTACTGGTGTCTCTTTGGGCCTGGTGGGGCTCCATGAAGCCTAAATCCTTGAGCTAGGGTTGGGATCTTTGGTCAGGCTCATCCCAGAGGGCTGATTTTCACAAATGTCATTCGGGGGGTGACAATGAGTGGATTCTGTGAGTTTGGTGTCGCTGGAGCGTTTCGTCTTGGCATGACAGGGGCAGGAAGGGGTGGAAAAATGAGCAAAAATGAAACTTTGACACCTCATAACTCTGAGACGTTTGGTTTAATCTGGCCCAAATTTGCTATGCAGCTTCCTGTGGTAAGGTGCTACAAACCTGGAAGAGCCTATCTCTCAAAGACCTTCCATCTGTTAGTTGTTTTTGGACCGGTTATTAGGTTTGACGGCACAGCACGGCTTTCTCTCGGCCCCTGGGGCAGATAGGGACCCCGAATTACCAGGGCCTGCTCTACTCACACCCTAGAAACCATGCGGTTTGATATCTCTAAGTTAACCCTCCTGTTATGTTACGGGTCAAATTGACCCGTTTTAAAGTTTGAAGATCTAGGAAAAATAGTTAAAAGTATTTTTTCAGCATGAAACTTCTTCTGCTCTCCTTAAATAGTGTAATCAACATATAATCTGAACATGGTTCATCTCACATGTTTGCAACCACCCCCTCCATGTTTATATCACATAGATTCTGTTCGGGTCAATTTGACCCAGCAGTCAAACTGGAGGTAAAAGGGTGTTAGAAATGCAACTGTGAGACATGTTTCACCCCAATCTCACTCACACACACACACACACACACACACACACCGCTGCACCTGTGTTTGAATGCTGAAATGTTACCTGCTTCTACTGATCCACATAGTTGCTCACAGAGGCCATCACACACTTAGAATGTGCCACAGCTGTTACAACAGGCACGTATCACCACACAGAGACCCCTGCCTTTTTAAAAAATGCCTTTAAAAATGTTTTCTATGCTGGTAATAGGTGAAGAAATTTCTTTTGTTGTTGACTCGGGTGCAATTCACTCTTATCTGCTAAATGTATCAAGGAACAGCCAAAGCTCATTGGTTTTGTTCATTCTGTCTCTGCTTTCAGTTAGGGAAAGTTTTTCTGTTTCTTTTAAAGTGTTCCACTCCGCAAGGAGTGAAGCTCAAGCTTTTTTTTTGGTGTCTCGTCTGTGTCCTTTAAATCTTATGGATAGAGCTTTGATGTGTAGATTGGACATTATCATTTCAACCTCTGACGGACTGACGGTTCACACTCAGGACTCTGACTTTACTGCAGTACATTGGGCCCCAGATAAATCTTTGTATGCATACGAATGGAAGCTTCCAGCTGCTCCTGTGCCTTAACATTTTGTCTCAGCAGTAAATGCTGCGGCACCTGACAGTGACATAATGATTCAGATAACTTACATAGTACTTCCCTTGTGTCTGACGGACCTGACTTTGACTTGTGGAAACTTTCTCATTTAATACATTTATGATTTGTTAATCTGTACCGAATCAGCTAATCAATGCAGGACAGACATGTTAAAATAGCTTTAACATCTCTATAAAAAAGGCCATAAAGTCTCAAAATCTAAATGCTGTTTGTGCAGGAGGAAGTCATTTTTAGGCCATGTTCTTTAACATAAAAGCAAAAATTTGTCACCTCAGCGGATCAAAGCGGTTCTAAAAATCCCAAAACAAATTATTTCATTTCTGGGTATAACAGGTTACTGCAGAGCTCACATTCCAAACTACTCCAAGCTTGAATCTCTGTCAGCTGCTTTAATATACGGACGGGGACTGGCAGCTGCTGGTAAAATCCCATGGACGTCTGAGGCATAACAGGCTTTCTTTCTTTGAAAGCAGCCTTGTCCTCTGCACCGGTGCTGGCTTTGCCAAACTCTGACAAACCATTTATTTAAATGATGGATAAACAATCTGGTTTCATGTCATCTGTTTTGTTGCAATCTCATGGTGACAAATTGTGACCTGTGGCCTATTATTCCAGTAAACTTCACGCTGTTGCAGCTGGTTTACCTGGTTGTTTGTGCGCTACAGCTGCAGCTGAGAAAACAGAGTTAGCATCACGTGACATTGTTGGCTACAACTCTCTGACAGTTTTTGTTCCACATTCTGTTTCTATCATCCTCCTGGAACAAAAGACTTCTTATTTATCAGCAGCAATGTGGCTTAAATTTTCTTAAATTTTATTGGACATACCTGACATCACTGTAAGACGATGCAGTATTTTAAACACAGCCACACTTCTGCCTACAGAGGAGGATGAGTAAAGTCATGACTGCGCAGCTGTCTTAAATGTTGTTTGTACCATTCGTCCTGACTTACAATACATCCATTTGTCTAACACTGATCTCGTATTGTATGTTGACGGCTCCTCCTCCTAATCTGCTCCAGGTTTGAACTGAGATGGGTTTGCTGTGTGTTCTGACTTAGGTGTTTTGCGCTCAGGTCCTTTACAACACTCCTGCTTAAAACAGCCCAACTCATCACTTTAACTGAGGCTTGTAAGTTGGTGGAAGGAAAAACTGTGGTGTGGACACATGAATTGGATCACGCGTTCAGAGGGGCGATGCCGGATATGGTTAAAAAATATTGGTACACAAATGGGTTTTCAGTGGTAGCTGAAAATTACTGAAAAAAGTATTTGATCTGTGCTTCTTACAACCCGTCTAAGGTTCCTGCACAGCCACAGGCTGCACATCACCCTCTACAACAGGGATAACCAACTTTTTTGAAACAGAGCTACTTCATTGGTGTTGCGTCATACGAAGGGCTACCAGTACTGACCTTTGAACTACAAGAGTCAGAGTTCACCTTAAATAAACACATTTTACATGTTTTTGTTATAGATATTGTAATTTTTAAATCTATATAAATGCAAGTGTGGACAGGAAGGGTAATGGAATAAAATAAAGTTTTAGATGCAGCTCACTGGTGGATTGTGCTTCTTTTAGAACAGGCTCGTGGGCACCACATGTGGTCCTCGGGGGCTACTTGGTGCCCGCGGTCACCATGTTGGTGATCCCTGCTCTACAATTTCCATTCTAACATCTGATGATGGATTTCATTGAGCTGACACCTGCTGACAGGGCCGGTTCTAGCCCTTTGGTTGCCCTAGGCGAGATTGAGTTTTGCGCCCCCCCCCCCTCACTTTTGCCGTGCGAAATACCAGTAGTGTTTTCAGCATCTGTTTAGTGCTTCATTGAGTTGTGTTTACAGTTCCACAAAGAGTGCTGTGCGGTGAATTGTGCCTACAGTTGTGCAAAGTGTGTTACAAAATTGCAAATTGAGTGCAAAGCAGTGTTTGTTCTTTTAGTTTTGTGAACTCAGTGAGTGGATTTGCTACAAGTATTAATAGTTTTAGAAATTGTGCTATAAGAATCAAGGGTTGTGTTTAAGCATTCAGAAAAAAAAAAACTTAGCATGGAGTGATGCATAGACAACAAATACCAGAATAGGTTTCAGAACCTTTTATTATTTTTAAATAATTTATTACACACTCAAAGTTAGGACTGTGCAAAAACACTCTTAACCATCTGTAAGGACACTTAGGTAATGTCAGGGTTTTGTTTACCGATGAACTCAGGACGCACACACGGAACTAAAAGTTCGAGTCTTTATTGAAAGAAGTATGCTGGGTGATGAGTGATGAAGACCGAGGTTCAGGACTGCAGAAAGTCAGGGATGTAGATGATGGCAGGAGCTGACGGCCCGGAGACAGAGTCCACACTTGCTAGGTGCTGCTCGGCTAGCAGGCCTCATAGCACTCAAGTTAGCAGTTCATTGGAGACACCAGGGCACAGAGCTGAGCTTCACCAGGGCGGCTAGTCAGGTTAGCAGAACTTGAGAGACACCAGGGCACAGAGCAGAGCCTTTCCAGGATGGCTAGTCCAGTTAGCAGTTCTCTGGAGACACCAGGACACAGAGCAGAGCTTCACCAGGGCAGCTAGTCAGGTTAGCAGAACTTGAGAGACACCAGGGCACAGAGCAGAGCCTTTCCAGGATGGCTAGTCCAGTTAGCAGTTCTCTGGAGACACCAGGACACAGAGCAGAGCTTCACCAGGGCGGCTAGTCAGGTTAGCAGAACTTGAGAGACACCAGGGCACAGAGCTGAGCTTCTCCAGGGCGGCTAGTCAGGTTAGCAGAACTTGAGAGACACCAGGGCTCAGAGCTGAGCTTCACCAGGGCGGCTAGTCAGGTTAGCAGAACTTGAGAGACACCAGGGCACAGAGCAGAGCCTTTCCAGGATGGCTAGTCCAGTTAGCAGTTCTCTGGAGACACCAGGGCACAGAGCAGAACCTCTCCAGGAACAAACAGTGAACGAACAGTCTTTAGAGTGACTGGCAGGACTAACCTTAACAACAGGAGCAAAACAAAGCTTCCAAGGCAAACCAGGGACTGGCATGGAGAGGTGTGGAATGATGACGGCCCAGTGCTGAACTTCTTCTTCTTTTTCTTTTTGTTTTATGGCGGTTGGCAAACAACTTTCAGGTGCATTACCGCCACCTTCTGGACTGGAGTATGAACCAGATGTCTAATCCCTATAATCTCCCTATTAGACCTGTTTTCCTAAGAAACCTAAACACGGATTTAAAAACCACATCAGTGCTGAACTGAAGGCAGAGGGAGGTTTAAATAGAGCACTTCACAGGTGGAACAAGGGTCTGGCTAATTGGCTGGTAAATGATTATCAGGTGTGACTGACTGCTGAGGAAGTGAAGTGAAAATTGACAGAAAATAACTGATGACTGAAAACTAACAATAAATAAAGTCAAACCTAACCCAAAAGAGATGAAAAAATGAAAGTAACAGAAAAACAAAGCCAAACCAAAACTCAACCATGACAGGCAAAGTATAACTAATAAACTGGATTTTGATGATTATTTGTACATCAATTTTGAATACTCAATGCAGATAATCACTACAAAATATTTTATTTATATTAGTATCCTCCACCCATTCTCAAGCTAATAATATAGCAGATAATTCTGCTGCATATATATATACTGAGATAATTAGATGTTCTTTTGGAAATAATCTTGGTCAGGAATCACCACTACTATACTAGTTGTTTCACTCTTTGTCTTTTTATTTTCATGTATCTATGTCTACATGTGTTGTCTTTTACTTTTCTGTATCTGTTTATTCACTTGTGTGTAAATGCACCCCAGCAATCAAAAAAAATTGTTATGAGAAATTTTACCCACTGCTGCTTTTTTTTTTAGATGCTGCTAGCAGAGCTGGAGAAAATAAAAACTAAGCAGGTTGATGCAGCATCAGAGCCCCCATCACTGACAAGTTCATTTGTGAAACCAACAAAAGATGATGCCATCAATCTCTCATTCAGTCGATTTTCAAAAAGACCATGAAGTAATTTTATTAGTAATTGCTTACATTACATAATAACCACAACAATTTTGTTTACACGCATGTCTTAGATTTTATTCTTTCAGCTTGGGTATTTTTTTTAACTGCCAACAGGTGAGCTCTAAAGGTAAAGTCATCTTCATGTCCTGGGGGTGGGAAGTGGGCCCTTACACAGCTTACTGCACACGAGGGTATCACAGCCCGGGTATCTTTGCCTAAATAGTCCCAACACCATCTCACAAATTGTCTATAGGCTATATGTCTATGCTGTTACTTGTATTGGGACCAAGCAACCTGCAATGTCCAAACATTTAGACACACCGCTTCCATGCCAGGATGGTCTGTGTCAGGGATTTCTCCATCCATCTCCTCTCTGGCTTCTTCCATCTTAGCAACAACCAAGCCGATTTCCTGGCAACAGATGCACTCTCTCACAGAATCCATTATTGGCAGTGAGAACAGGAACACCTGAAAAATAAGATTGATTAATTGTATATTTGTATATGAATTACACACCATAACTGATTTGCTAAATTCACTATTAATGCATTTATGGTAAGTGGGAATTGATTTACATTTCAGGAAATATTTAGGCCTCAATATTACTCAGTGTATATTTTTGATATATTATTTTTGACTTTTGTTATGCCATTATGTAGGTAGGCTAAATATTAATGTAGAGATACTGTTTTTAAAATGTTGTCAAGTGATTCTTTATGATAAGTAGCACCTCATCATTGGGCCTAACTAGGCCATGGTATAAATTCATTTTTAGTTGTGAATAAATGCTCATTCATTTTAGTGATACATTTTGTCCTCATCTCTTTAAGATAAGATAAGATAGACTTTATTGGTCTCACAGTGGAGAAATTCACGTGTCACTTCGGCTCAATAAAAGTGACAAAAGACCGATTATCTTGGCGTTTAAAATAACACAAAACAGCGCAAGAAGACCTCGTTTATTTCTTTTTATTTTATAATTTTGTAGACAGCTGCCGATTAAACTAATGTTACAACCTTGATATGATTATATGCGTTGTTTCACCGAAAAATCAACTATAAGCACCATGAAAACGGCTGCAATGCGCGCTCCCGACAAAGGGGGTTGGGGGTAGATTTTCACAGGGGAACTGAATTTCGCACAACACCGGCATTTTAGTCATTAAATATCTATGTTGCATAAAAGAAAATGATGTCAACATACGAAAAAATATTTGAACTGCGTAGTTAAAAGAAAAAACTTGTCCTACCATTCATCTAATCTCCCGACGTCCAATCTCCACTCCTTGTCCGACTCGCTGTTGTTCGTCCGCAGCCTTCTCTTCCTCTGAAATGTCTGGGTCAAACATGTGAGGCTCCAGACACAAATATTCTTCCTCCGATACATCAGAATGGTCACCTGGTAGGAATCGCTCGGTTGAAGTCGAAAATTTCGCTTTCAGATTTCTCGTTTTGGCTATCGCATGTAGGACAGTAATCCGCCATGTTGAGATGAACGCTCACGTACTGACGTCACGACTTCCGGGTTGGAGGGCGCTTGAAAAGTGATCAGAATCTTTTCCGATTTTCTCTTAAATGTGAAAAAGAAAATAAAAAAATTTGGTGGTATATTTATTTGTTCATATTTTGCTATTTATATATACACGTAAGGTTAAGTCAAACTGATGTACGCTTCATAACCGGTTTAATTCGCTTTTTTTCTAATTCTATGATTAATGGGAAGTAAGCCTAAGGGCGACGCTAGAGGGCGCCCCCAACACATTTGTCGCCCTAGGCAATTGCCTAGCTCGCCTATAGCAATCGCCGGCCCTGCCTGCTGAAGCAAAGAAGTATTGTCTAGTGGTCATGGACATGTTTTCCATTAATGTTGAAGCTTTTCCAACAAAACACGCTGACAGCAGTGCTGTCGCTAAAGCCTTATTAATAGAGATCCTTCCACACTGGGGGGGGTCCTGCGGTTAATTTCCAGTGATAATGGGACACATTTTGTATACAAAGCTCTGCAGGAAATCAGCAAACTTCTAGGTTTCTAATTAATAATAACTAAACTTTATTGATCTCACAATGGAGAAATTCCCTTCTGCTTCTTAACCCATCCCCCTGGGGAGCAGTGGGCTGCCACTGTGCAGTGCTTGGAGAACATTCGGGGGTTAAGGGTCTTGCTCAGGGAGCCAGAGTGCACGCTGTGGGGATCGAACCAGGTACTTGCATCCTTCTCTGAGTGCAAGCACACTGCTCTAACCATTAGGCCACCACTCCTTAATTAAAAACATATTGTGCTTATCATCCAAGACAGGAGTAGCTGTAGAAAAGGAAAGGACCCATAAAAAGCAAACTGGCTAAATGTTGTGAAGAAACATATTTATCTTGGCCAAAAGCTCTCCCCCTGGTTCTCCTGTACATGCAGATGAGAAATAGATCCAGAGCTAATCTAAGTCCTTTGAAATTCTTTTTGCGAGCACAGGGGAGGAGGACCCAATACTATCTTATCCACATTAACAATTACTCATTATGAACATTCTATGTTAGAATATTGTAAGGTTCTGTCACATTCTCTTTTTCTTCCTCATCAGGCCGTGAGAGCTGCATTACCACCAGTGGCTGATAAAATCCTGCACCAGTTCCAGCCAGGACAGTGGGTGCTGATCTGTGAGACGCCAGAAGGAGCCACTGGAGAGACAAGCGTTGGACTGGTCCGTTCCAGATCCTGCTGGTGACCCACACTGCTGTGAAGGTCCAAGGAAGGAACACCTGGATCCATGCCACACAGTGCAAATTGTTCAAGGGAACACCACCTGAGCAGCATCCGGATTCGAACCCCCTGCCTACAGAAGTTTCCAATGACCGGCCACCTGCACCAGGCCGGTAACTGAGCTGCCTGAAGCACAGAAGCCACTCTGGAGAGGCAGCTGGATTTTTATTTAGTTTTTCGTTTCCGTTTGAAAAAAAAAAGGTACTGATTACCAGACAATCCACTCCGCAGCCAAGATCAATATGCAGTGATACAGGAGACAAAAGTTTTTAAAAATGGTGACTGGCATCAAACTCATTTTTATCATTCCTGTGCTCACTGGAGAAAAGGTACAGCTCGAACAATTTGTGACTAAACTGAGTAATCACACCAACCATACCCATCGGCTGACTTGAAGAGAGACCCATCACTTCAGTGACTATCATGATCATGCTGATAACATCTGGTGACAACTAATGCATCAGACTGCACGGAAAACTAGAAATGAAAGTTGTTATGCTTATCTTTGATTCCACATGCTTTTGATAACCAACCATTGTTGTTACCTGTTTCTGTTGACACTGCCTATATTCTAGCAACCTTTTTCTCTAGTCATCAATCTAACAGGTTAGTGGAGACCATTTTTCCGTGTGTAAAGAATTACACCATAAGACCGAGAAGAGAGATACGTTTGTTTTCTGATGTGACTAATTTAACTTATGCCATTACAGGAACTCTTTACAGGTTTCAAGGTAGTAGGCATCCCATAAGCGATCCAGACATCTGTTTAGCACAGCAAGAATCCACACCTCATTTCCTGGGAAGGACAGTAGATTGTAAAGTAATCATACCTGCTTCATTTGCAATGACCCATAGAAATCACTCCTCCAAGTCATGTGTGGTTAGATCTGACTCTTATACAATTCCAGGATCTTCATTTCCAGCACGCTATGTTTTAACCATTAATCTTACAGCTTGCTAGACGGAAGTAAACTGCATGATACAGGTAACTTAACCGCAGTTGTGGTAAATTTTCCCAGCAGAGATGGATATTCATGTCTTAAGAACATGGTTTGGATGTGTGGAATTAGATCATATTTGTATCCGCCTGCTGATTGGTCTGGAGTGTGCTTTTTAGCTCATTTACTACTTGCCATTACTACGTATGATTCAATTTACCTGTTATTGGAACAGAAGGCAAGACTTAAACAGCAAAAGGGATCTTGGATACCTTATTTCCTCATTATGGTGTTACTAATGCAGCACAAAGAACCAGTGACTTGTCTGTTGAATTAGAAAATCTCACTGCTTTAACTGAAAAGGTTTCTCCTCTCTGACAAAGGAACAACAGGCTGTCAGAACTATGACCTTGCAAAACAGACTGGTCCTAGATTACCTACAAGAGGGTAGGTAATAAAGGAGGTGTTTGCCACATAATTGTAGAACACTGCTGCACATTCATTCCTGATGTGTCTAAAAACATGACCAACATTCATTATAAATTACAAGAGTTGCTGACAATCCAGCTGAAAAAAATAAAAGATTTAGTGGTTAATCCTGGGATCCTGTGTCTTGGTTAATTTCTGATGGTTGGACCTCCTGGATAATAAAGATTGGAGGAATTCTTTCTATTTTCTTTTTCTTTTTGATTTTTCTTTCATGCTGTATTATGCCAATGGTTAAGAAACTGGTAATGAAAATAATTGATACCACTATGTTGCAAATCATTACTGATGCAGACTTGCTTTCTGTTTATGCTGACCACGATCTGGACAAGTATGATGTTTCTGAATTAAAAGATGATGACAGTACTGATGAAGATGGATTTTACATTACCTAATGATGTAATACCTCTAACCCAGATGGGGAGTTGATACTGATGTTCAGAATTCTAGTATTTTAAAATTCAGTAAGATGTATGTTTTAACATTTTCTTTCAAATTTTTTAATGTTTTATTTTCTTTATCTTTCACTTTGCTTATGTTTTTTTTTTACACAATTTCCTATTTTTTCACTATAACAGGCTCACAGTGTTTGAAAATGTTCTTTATTAAGTGATGATTTCAGAATCAGAAGAAAGGATTGTTGTGAAAAATTTTATTGATGTATGTAACTCTGATCATTTCTTCTCTGGATGCACCTGCATAACTTTCCCGTGTGAAAGAAGCTCTCATGCTTACAGATTTTGTCATGTTTTGTTATTGAACCTGAACACAACCACAACAAAGTAAAGTTTTAACAGTTTATTGAAGTTTGTGGATAGTGGAGGAAGGAACCAAGAGTCTGTGCTGAGCTGAAGCAGGAGGATGGTGAAGGCAGGAACTGGCATGCGGGACGGAGCCAGGGCACGAAGGCAGCAGAACCAGAAGCATAGCAGAATGGAGACTTGGAACCAGGTTTGACCAGCAGCATGACAGAATGGAGACTTGGAATCAGGCTGGACCAGCAGCACAACAGAATGGAGACTTGGAACCAGTTTGGACTCACAGCACAACAGAATGGAGACTTGGAACCAGGCTAGAGCAGGCTGGCGGAGAATGGAGGAACTTCGGACTGGACGAGACTGGATGAGGTGAGCAGCAGAAACAAAAGTAAACAGGAAAACAGAATGAACCGACCAGGAATGACAGACTGCAGTGAACTTAAGTAGTGAGGCTGACAGGTGTGCTGAATGCTGGCTGATTAGTAGCTGACAGGTGTGGATGTTTACTGAACTGGAGACTGGAGCTGTATGGAAGGTGGCAAGTGTCTTGAGGGTGTGCATGATGCAGCAGACAGGCTGGATCATGACAGCCCCCCCCCCAAAGGCCGGCTCCCAGACGGCAAAACGAAAACAGACAACAAAAGAAAATAACCCTACCCAGGGTGGGCGGAGGGAGGCACTGGACGGTGGGCTAGAGTCATATAAACAAAAAACGACCCACCCAGGGTGGGCGGAGGGAGGTACTGGATGGTGGGAACCAAAAACAAAAAAATCCAAAAAAACAGAAGAAACCAAAACACAAATCTACCCCAACGGGGTGAACAAAGGACAGTCTGGTTAGGCACTAGATGCCCAGGAGGAGGGACCTCTGGTGGGCGACCTCGGCGGCGGAGCAGCAGAGTCTGAAACGGGTGTCGCGGTGGGTGACCCCGACGAGGCAGAGCTAGACGTGGGCATCACGGTGGGCGACCCCGACGTGGCAGAGCTAGATGCGGGCGTCGCGGTGGGCGACCCCGACGTGGCATAGCTAGACGCGTGCGTCGCGGTGGGCGACCTCGGTGGCGGAGCAGCAGAGTCTGAAACAGGTGTTGCGGTGGGCGACCCCGACGAGGCAGAGTCAGACGTGGGCATCGCGGTGGGCGACCCCGACGAGGCAGAGCTAGATGCGGGCGTCGCGGTGGGCGACCCCGGCGCCGAAGTTGCAAAGTCTGAAGTGGCCAGCGGTGGAAAAATACCCTAGAAGACAAGCGGCTATCGACTAAGGGCGAAGCAGGGCCACAGGACACAGGTGTTCCAGGACTACAGGCAACGGAGGTCGCAGGACTAGAGGCTACCGGGGTCACAGGACTAGAGGCTACAGAGGTCACGAAACTAGAGGCTACAGAGGTCACAAGACTAGAGGCTACAGAGGTCACAAGACTAGAGGATACAGAGGTCACAAGACTAGAGACTACAGAGGTCACAGGACTAGAGACTACAGAGGTCACAGGACTAGAGGTTTCAGAGGCTACAGGCTACAGAGGCCATGGGGCTACAAGCTACAGAGACCACGGGGCTCCAAGCTACAGAGACCACAGGGCTCCAAGCTACAGAGACCACAGGGCTCCAAGCGACAGAGACCACAGGGCTCCAAGCGACAGAGACCACAGGGCTTCAGGAGACCCCGGGCTACAGGCTTCAGGAGACCCCGGGCTACAGGCTTCAGGAGGCACAGGGCTACAGGCTTCAGGAGGCGCCGGGCTACAGGCTACAGGAAACGCCTGGCTACAGGCTACAGGAAACGCCTGGCTACAGGCTACAGGAAACGCCTGGCTACAGGCTACAGGTAATGCCTGGCTACAGGCTACAGGAAGCGCCTGGCTACAGGCTACAGGAAACGCCTGGCTACTGGCTACAGGAAACGCCTGGCTACTGGCTACAGGAAACACCTGGCTACAGGCTACAGGAAACGCCTGGCTACAGGCTACAGGAAACGCCTGGCTACAGGCTACAGGAAACGCCAGGCTACTGGCTACAGGAAACGCCTGGCTACAGGCTACAGGAAACAGCGGACCCCCCAGGGTCCCAGCGTCTCTGATAGGCGGTGGATCCTCCTGGGTCCCCACGTCTCTGGTAGGCGGTGGACCCGCCTGGGTCCCCGCATCTTTGACAGACGGTGGACCCGCCTGGGTCCCTGCATCTTTGACAGGCGGTGGACCCGCCTGGGTACCAGCGTCAACGGTGGACCCGCCTGGATCACCCCGTCGGACGCCGAAATGGCGTGCTCAGCACCCACGTCGGATGCCGGGCTGGCGTGCTCTGTACCCACGTCGGACGCCGGGCTGGCATGCTCAGCACCCATGTCAGAGGCTGGGCTGGCGTGCTCTGCACCCACGTCGGACGCCGGGCTGGTGTGCTCTGCACATATGGCAACAGGGAGTCCCGAGACGGACAGCGGTGCCAGAACCCCTGATGTAGTTGGCAAAGCTGGAGCAGTGTCTTCTGTGGCCGGCTGGGCAGAAACTGGGTCGTGGGCTGCAGGCTAAGCAGGAACAGAGTCTTTTGCTGCCGGCTGAGCAGGAACAGAGTCTTTGGCTGCCGGCTGAGCAGGATCTGGGTCTTTGGCTGCCGGCTGAGCAGGATCTGGGTCTTTGGCTGCCGGCTGAGCAGGATCTGGGTCTTTGGCTGCAAGCTGAGCAGGATCTGGGTCTTTGGCTGCGGTAGGTCGACCGAGGAACAGGTCATCCCTGTCCCCATAGAAAAAATCCCACACCTGAGTCATCGTGGACTCGAGGAGCTTCAGCCAGACTCTCCTCATCAACTTTCACCGCAACCACACCCGTACGAACCACCAAGGGAACTGAGGTGGCTTCGGTCCTAGTCAGAGTGACTGCGGTGGCTGCCTCAGGCAGGATCTCAGCGAGCGCTGTGGCGGAAATCCTATGCCGGCCCACTCGCCGTCTGCGCTGGGAGGAGCCGGGCGACAAGGTTGAGGTTTCCGCCGACGATGAGGCAACGGGAGCTGAGGCAGGCTTAGCAGCAGCAGCGATCAGATCAGCAGACGCAGCAGGAGCAACTGATGTGGAGGAGACAGAGGCAGCAGCGCTGGGAGCAGCAGCTAAAGGCTTCACCCGAGGAGTCAGCTGAGTGTCGTGGAGGTGGTGGCAGAGACGACGGGGAATGAGACGGCTTCTGCTTTGGCTCGCTGGGGCAACCGCAACGCCGTCAGACTGACTCACCAGGGACGTGGAGGTGACGTCAGCTCCAAGCGGAGGGATCACAGCTGTGCCAACCAGCTTAGCCTCTGGTTGAGCAGTGGGTGTGTTCAAGCATCGACGAGCCTGGCGTCTCCGTCGAGAGGAGCCGGGCGGCGAGAGAGTGGCTGCTGCTAGTGATGAGGTTGTGGGGGCAGCATCGGCAGGAGCTACAGTAGCGGCAGGAACCGTAGCAGTGGCAGGAGTGAGATGAGCTGGGGCTGGATCGGTGGCGGGAGCTGAGGCAGACTCGGCAGCAGCAGCGGTGGAAGCGGCAGGAGTGGAGGATCGGGGAGGAGGCGTTCTGCCGAAGAGCTGAGCGAAAGCAGCCTTGTGTATCCACTCCAGCTCCTCCATCAGCCCTGTTGTTTCGAAGAGGGAAAGGAGCTCAGCCTGACTCTTCCACAGCTTCCGAACCTGAGCCACTGCGCCCAGCTGCCTCGAAGGTGGACTGAGCGAGGCGAGGATCTCCAAACAATCCTGGGACTGGGCTATGAGCTGCGCTGTTGGCCGAGAGCGGAGCAAGATTTCTCCCACCAGCTCCTGCATGGAGGCTCTGTGTGGGTGTCAGGTTCATGTGGTCGGTTCGTTCTGTCAAGTTTTGTTATTGAACCCGAACACAACCGTATGGAGTGAGGATTGTCTTAAAAAGATTTGAATAAATATAAAAGGATATATATACATATACATACATTTATAAATATCCAAGTACAAAATACAAATATAAAAATGTGACATACAAATAAATAAACAAAATACAAATATAAAAATGTGACATACAAATAAATAAACAAATTTATATAAATAAACGTGTCTTTGTAAATATATTTTCGAGATTTGAAAATAAATATGCTTGACTTTGTATGTGGAATCTGCATTTGTGAATCTCCTTTTTGCATTTGTGGATCTCCATTTTCCTTTTATGTCGATGATGTAATTTTGAGACATTCCTACTGCACACAAGATCCACAAATACATACCCCTAGATTTGAATGCGAAGACACCCTCCACTGAACAACCAGCAGATGTCAGTGCTGTGCAGCCACAGCTAGTCTGGCAGAGCCAACACACCGAATTCCCCGGATGTTGTTCTCGCCCGCCCTCTTTGTCGAGCATGCATCAGAGCAGACTTGTGCGTTCTTCAGACTGACCGCTTTCCCAGAATGCACCGCGGCCGCAGCTTGATTCAAGACACCGCAAACAGAGCTCACAGCAGTAAGTTAAAAATTCCCTTTTTTGCTGCTGTTGTTCTTCAAAAGTAACTTTTCAGATCGTTTGAGGCGAGAACATTATACTTTTAAGCTTCCCTACATTGCCTGCTTACAGAGTTGGTGCGTAATTAAAAAAAAGTAGTGTGCATAGTACATAATTTGATGAAATAATGTTTTGTTTAAGTTAATGAACCAAAGTTCAACTTAAAGAATGTGAATTGAGGTTAAATTAGCTTGACTAATTCATGGTCCATTCTGTCATGGTTTTCAGATGTTTTGCCAACATGCAGATACGACCAGGTGACAGCAGATAGATTTAAACAGTTTATTTGGAAATGTGCAAATACAAAAGACGAAATAATGTCTGCAGCTGCGAGGTCTGAATGTCGAGGCGGAGGAGACTGTAAGAGAACGGAGTAGTTAGATCGTCGGCTAGAATCCAGTACCATTCAGAACATGCTATGCTTACCCATTAGCCGGGCGGACCTAACCGGGAAGGAGTGAGTGTCGGGGAGACCCTGTGAGCCTGCTCTAGATGGAGTAGGTGGCTAGTGGCTGGAGGGCGGCAGCAGCGGCTGACGAGGGATGCTGACGAGGGATCCGGAGCTAGCCTTCACTGGGTCGAGTGACAGATGGATTGACCAGAGTTGAAGTGGAAACACCAGTATCCGGGTAGGGGACCACGAGCCCAGCTGGGTAACCTCTAGTGAGTAAGAGGGGGAGCGCCAGAGCAGAATCTGAGCCTTGTGATACTGGTGAGCCTTCTGGGACGGAACGTCAAGGCAGGTAAGTGCATCCAGCACAAAAACTATGACAAAAACAGGAGAGTCAAAATTAAACCATGTCGTACCACGACTGATTTAAGGCTCTGGCGTCTTCCATCTGTCAGTGCCTTGCTTAAGAAGCCAGAGGAAGCCGCCTCCAACGAGCTGCAGGTGTGGACTACGCCCCCACAACAAACTAGACACACCTGAGGAGCAGAGTTAGAGCAGGCACATACAGAGAACCCTGACACATTAAGACTCAATGTCCCCCGCTGAAGGAGGCGGGGGACATTGAGTCTGAATGGACCATGTTCCACGCCTCTTTTGATGAGGCGGCTAGTCTGAGCTGTGGCCGCAAGGTTGTCGGTGCATGTTGCGGTGGACAGCGGTGAGGGAACCCGCGGTGGTCGCGGGTGGGTCTGCGGTGGTCGCGCCCCGAGAGAGGGGCACGGGCCCCTCTCTCGGGTCGCACCACCTCCGAGGCGGTGTGCCGCGACCGGCTCTGGACCGGCTAGGAAGGGCTTGGGGCGAAGGTGGCTCGCGGTCTCGGCCGCGAGCTTTACAGCGACCCATCGCCCGGACTTCGCCGATCTCCAGGGCCGTGGAACAAAGTGCTCACTGCGCCCTCTCTCCCACCCGTCCCCGGCGCTTCTCGGCGCGGGGGGGGCGGGCCCGCGGAGGGACACTGTTTATAGTGGGGGTGGTGTGCTGCTGACCTCGACTCGGGACGTCGTGCGTCGGTGGGCGGAATACTTCGAAGACCTCCTTAATCCCACCACCATGTCTTCCATTACGGAAGCAGAGCCTGAGGACTCAGGGTCGGGTTCTCCCATCTCTGGTGCTGAGGTTGCCGAGGTTGTTAAAAAGCTCTTCGGTGGCAAGGCCCCGGGGGTGGATGAGATTCGCCCTGAGTACCTTAAGGCTTTGGATGTTTCGGGGCTGTGTTGGTTAACGCGGCTCTGCAGCATTGCGTCGACATCGGGGGCAGTTCCCCTGGATTGTCAGACTGGGGTGGTGGTCCCCTTATTTAAAAAGGGGGACAGGAGGGTGTGACCCAACTACAGAGGAATCAAACTCTTAAGCCTCCCTAGTAAGGTCTATTCAGGGGTTCTGGAAAGGAGGGTCCGTCGGATAGTTGAATCTGGGATTCAGGAAGAGCAGTGTGGTTTTCGTCCTGGCCGTGGAACACTGGATCAGCTCTACACCCTCAGCAGGATCCTGGAGGGGGCATGGGAGTTTGACCAGTCTACATGTGCTCTGTAGATCTGGAGAAGGCATTCGACCGTGTCCCCCGAGGGATCCTGTGGGGGGTACTCCGAGAGTATGGAGTACCGGGCCCTTTAATAAGGGCTGTCAGGTCTCTATATGACCGTGTCAGAGTCTGGTCCGCATTGCCGGCAGCAAGTCGGACTTGTTTCTGGTGAGAGTTGGAAAAAGAGCAAGCAAGATCGCGCTTCTACAAAGATCCCTTCAAATTTGTGAAGAGTCTCTTCAAAAAGGAGAAGAGTGGAAGTATCTCTGTGTCAAAGGCTGTCTTTGAAGAACACCTGAAAAGAACTTGCACAGATGAACAACACCAGAAAAAGGTTACACTCCCACCTGATATGCCACCCTTTAACACACCAGCACATGAGCTGGATATCAGTCCACCCAGGTGGAGTGAAGTAGAAAAAACTGTGCGTAGAGCAAGGGCTGCGTCAGCGCCAGACCCCAATGGAGTTCCACACAGACTCTACAAAAATGCACCAGGTGTCCTTCAATTCCTCTGGAAGCTGATGAAGATTGTGTGGAAAAAGAAGGAGATTCCAACATCCTGGCAGAGAGCTGGAGGGGTTGGAGGGTTTCCTTGGGGATCCTTATCCCTAAGGAAAAGGGCTCGTCAGAAATCAACCAGTTCCGCGAAATCTGCCTTCTGATTTGGCGGAAGGGGAAAATCGAGGGGAAAATGTTTTTCAGCGTGGTTGGTCATAATACGGGCATCTCGATGGGTGGTAGGCGGACAGTGAATAAGACCTGGGCTGAGGCTGCCCCCAGTCAGGGCTTACATGGATGACCTCACCACACTTACTGTAACCAAGGCTTGCACAGTATGGCTACTGGGAAAACTCCAAGAGAACATTGAGCGGGCTCGCATTAAGATCAAGCCAAGCAAGTCCAGAAGCATCTCCTTCGTCAAGGGGAGGGCTTTATGGCAGAGGAATGTTGGAACTTCCTATCATTAGCCTGGCAGAGGAGTACAAGTGTGCCAAGGTTAGACTGGAAATGACGCTTCAAGACTCCAGGGACCCACTTGTGTCCCAAGCAGCACCCATCTTGGCCACTGGAAGGAAGTGGACCCCGCTAGCTGCTACAGAGCAAGCAAAGGCAGCAGTCCGACACCGGGACATCGTGGGACATGTTCAGGAGGGGAGGAGTGGTCTTGGCCTTGGCACTAGCAGACCATCTTGGAGCAAGGCCAATCCAGCTCAGAAGCGCAAGCTGGTGGTCCAAGAGGTACGGCGGGAAGAGGAAGCAGCAAGGCATACACAAGCAGTGGCACATGCGAAGCAAGGGCAGTGGACGGCATGGGAAGGAGTTGAGAAAAGAAAGCTCTCCTGGAAAGATCTATGGGAGATGGAGGCATTCAGGGCAAGCTTTACCATCAGAGCTGCTTATGATGTTTTACCGTCACCTGCAAACCTAAGCCAATGGTATGGCGATGACCCCACGTGCTCCTTTTGCCCAAGCCCAGCAACACTAAAGCACATCTTAGTGGGATGCAAGACCAGCCTTACCCAAGTTTGCTACACCTGGCGAAACAACCAGGTGCCCAGAAGTATTCCAGCAGTGCTGGAATGCCAGCGGATGAGTGCAAATGCGCTCCCCCCGCCTCCATCCCACCAGCAGCCAACACTTTTTTTTCGAGAGGGTCAAGCCACCTTCACCATCACCAGTAGGGCTGACATTGGCCAGCTGGTACAGAGCACAGGACTGGAAAATGCTGGCAGACCTGGACAAAAAGCTGAGCTTTCCACCAGAAATTGCATCCACCAACCTGCATCCAGACCTCGTTCTGTGGTCTTCCTCACTCAAACTGGTGTACATCATTGAGCTCACGGTACCCTGGGAGGGTGCCGTAGAGGAAGCCTTTGAGCGGAAGAAGCTGAGGTACACCAATCCTGCAACTGAAGCCCAACAGCAAGGATGGAACGTGAAGGTACGCCTGGTGGAAGTAGGCTGCATGGGATTCATAGCCAGCTCAACATCTAGGCTACTCAGGGAGATGGGGGTGCGAGGGAAGGCCCACAGGCAGGCAATCAAGGACCTCTCCAAGGCCGCTGAAAAGGGGAGCCAGTGGCTGTGGACCAAGAGGACGGACCTGGCCTGGGATGCCATCACACACTTGATGGCCACAGTGTCTCGTCGGTGCTTTAGGTATCTATTGGGATAACAACAGCTTGTCCTACTCAACAGATCTAAACATTTACTCAGTGCTTGAACTGGTTCATACTCACCTGGTGACATGGTGATGTAAACCTGTGAATCGTCTGCATAGTTATGGTAGCTGATGTAGATGTTTTTTATGATCTGAGCTAGGGGGAGCATGTAGATTTTGAAGAGGAGGGGACCCAGGATGGACCCTTGGGGAAGCCCACATGTGATTTTTGTCATCTATGATGTAAAGTTACCTACTGATACAAAAAATTCTCTGTCATTTAAGTAGGATTTAAACCAGTTGAGAGCTGTACCAGAGAGGCCGACACAGTTCTCCAGGCGTTCTAACAGAATGGAGTGATCGACAACCAGTATTGAACAGTATTGAATGCTGCACTGAGGTCCAATAGTACCAGCACTGTGGATCATCCACAGTCTGTATCAGTGGCGGCTGGCCAGTAGGGGGCGCTCGGGCGCCGCCCCCTTTAAATCGTTTAGATAATGAATGATTTCTGAACTGCAAAGTACTTAGAAATGTATTTATTCATACTGTGTGTCCAATAGACATGTTAGAATTTATTAAAATAGTAAATACATAATTCTATTTAATTGCTCACATTGTGTTAAGTTTTTCCCACGGCCAAAACTTAACAGATCAAAAACTGATCTAAAAGGAACAAATCATAAAAACCTAATAAAAATCAATATGGTTCACCTTGAACCTAAAAATAAAATAATAAAATGTGGTCTATTAAATATAAGGTCTCTCCCTCCAAAGACTTTGTTAGTTAATGAATTGATTTCTGATAATCAGATTGATTTGTTTTGTCTCACAGAAACCTGGCTACAAGAGGACTACGTTAGTATAAATGAGTCAACCCCCTCCAGTTATTCAAATTTCCACATTCCCAGATCTGTGGGAAGAGGAGGAGGAGTGGCAACTATCTTTCAGTCTGATTTATTAATTAGTCCCAGGCCAACTAATAATTACAGTTCTTTTGAACATTTAACCCTCAGTTTCCCTCATCCAAACTGCAAAGCAATAAAACCTCTTCTGTTTGTTGTTTTGTATCGTCCACCAGGCCCTTACACTCAGTTTTTGGATGAGTTGTCAGATTTCTTATCTGATTTGGTGTTAAATACTGATAAGGTTATTATAGTGGGTGATTTTAACATCCATGTTGACACTGAATGTGATAACCTTAGTGTAGCCTTTAAAACTATCCTAGATTCAATTGGTTTTGCTCAAAATGTGCATGAACCGACGCACTCTCGGCTCCATACTTTAGACCTTGTTCTGACATATGGCATTGATTGTGAAGAATTAACAGTATTCTCTCACAACCCTGTCCTGTCTGATCATTTTTTAATAACATTTGAGTTTAATCTAACTGAATTCTCCACCCCCAAAAGAGGGTTCCATTATAGTAGATTTTTATCGGATAATGCTGTATCAAAACTTAAAGAGTCTGTCCCCTTTTTAATATCCTCCGTATTGCAGAAATGCCCTGTAGATGGCAGCATTGCTGTTTCTTCCCATTCACAAATCGATACCTTTGCTAACAATGTGACTTCCTCATTGCGTTCTGCATTAGACAATGTAGCTCCCTTGAAAAAGAAGGTGATTATTCACAGGAAGCTGGCTCCTTGGTTTAATTCAGAGCTGCGTTCCTTGAAGCACAATGTTAGGAAATTGGAGAGAAAATGGCGCTCTACACACCAAGAGGAATCCTACTTAATCTGGAGGGACAGACTATTGTTGTATAACAAGACCCTCCGCAGAGTTAGAGCAGCATATTTTTCATCATTAATTGAAGAGAATAAAAATAATCCTAGATTTCTCTTTAGTACAGTTGCCAAACTTACCCAGAGCCACAGCTCTGTTGATCCATCCATTCCCTTAGCTCTTAGTAGTAATGATTTTATGGGATTCTTCATAAATAAAATTGATGCCATTAAAAATAAAATAATTGGCATCCTCCCAAACATGATTACCTCGTCCTCAGTAAGTGAGGCAGCATTGGAGGAATCTTTAGAATCTGCGCAGTGTTTGAACTGTTTAGAAGCAGTAGAGCTTTCTGAGCTATCTAAAATTTTAGCTTCATCTAAACCTTCTACCTGTATGTTAGACCCAATCCCAACCAAGTTGTTTAAGGACATATTCCCTTTGATCAGTGGCACTATTTTAGACATGATTAATCTATCCTTAGTAAATGGATATGTACCACAGGTTTTGAAAGTAGCTGTTATTAAACCTTTACTTAAGAAACCTTCTCTTGATCAAGATGAGTTAGTAAATTACAGACCTATATCTAATCTTCTTTTCTTATCTAAAATTCTTGAGAAAGTAGTTGCTAATCAACTTTGTGAACATTTACAAAGTAATGACCTACTTGAGGAGTTTCAGTCAGGCTTCAGAGCTCATCATAGCACTGAAACAGCTCTGGTGAAGGTCACTAATGATATTCTCATGGCCTCAGATAATGGACTTGTGTCTATACTTGTCCTGTTAGATCTCAGTGCTGCGTTTGATACAGTTGATCACAATATTCTCCTACAAAGACTTGAACATACTGTAGGGATTAAGGGGAAAGCATTAGGCTGGTTTAAATCTTATCTGTCAGACAGATTCCAATTTGTTCATGTTAATAATAAATCTTCCTCAAACTCTAGGGTCACCTGTGGAGTACCACAGGGTTCAGTCCTTGGACCAATTCTATTTACTATATATATGCTTCCGATAGGCAAAATTATCAGACAGCATGGGATTAATTTCCACTGTTATGCTGATGATACTCAGCTATATTTATCCATAAATCCTGATGAATCCAATCAATTACTTCGACTGCAGTCATGTCTTGATGACATCAAAAGCTGGATGACTTTAAATTTCCTGCATCTAAATTCTGACAAGACCGAAGTTTTAATCTTTGGGCCAGAGTCCTCAAAAAATAAACTTCTTAACCAATCACTTAATCTGGGTGGCATTAACCTGGCCTCTGGTAATAAAGTAAAAAATCTTGGTGTTATTTTTGACCAAGACATGTCATTTAAATCCCATATTAAACAGGTTTCCAGAGTTTCCTTTTTTCACCTCCGGAATATCGCCAAAATTAGAAACATTCTGTCCAGGAGTGATGCTGAAAAACTGGTCTATGCATTTGTTACTTCAAGGCTGGACTATTGTAATTCTTTACTATCAGGAAGTCCACAAAATGCAGTTCAAAGCCTTCAGCTGATCCAAAATGCTGCAGCAAGAGTTCTGATGAAAATCAACAAGAGGGATCATATTTCTCCAATTTTAGCTTCCCTTCATTGGCTTCCTGTTAAATCAAGAATAGAATTTAAAATTCTTCTTCTAACGTATAAAGCCCTTAATAATCAAACTCCATCATATATCAGAGCTCTGATTACCCCGTATGTTCCTAACAGAGCACTTCGCTCTCAGACCGCAGGTCTGCTGGTGGTTCCTAGAGTCTCTAAAAGTAGAATGGGAGGCAGATCCTTTAGCTATCAGGCTCCTCTCCTGTGGAACCAACTCCCAGTTTTGGTCCGTGAGGCAGACACCCTGTCTACTTTTAAGACTAGGCTTAAAACTTTTCTTTTTGACAAAAATTATAACTAGTGACTCATGTTACTCTCAGCTACCTTTATAGTTTTACTGCTATAGGCTTAGGTTACTGGAGTATATCAGGATCTAATTTTCTCACTATATTGAGTTCTACTGTTCTTCAATTATGCATTATGTGTTGTCATTTCTGCTTTAACTTTCTGTTCTCTCTCTTTTCTCTTCATAGTAGGTACACCTGGTCTGGCGTTCTGTTAACTGTGACATCATCCAGAGAAGACGGCTCACCCGTTACTACCATCTAATGTAGAACAGATTACTAGATCAATGTGTGCTTCTGTGCTTTTTTGTTTCTCTTGTTGTGTCTCTGTTCTGTCTTCTGTAACCCCAGTCGGTCGAGGCAGATGACCGTTCATACTGAGCCCGGTTCTGCCGGAGGTTTTTTTTCCCGTTAATGGGTGGTTTTTCTTCCCACTGTCGCTTCATGCTTGCTCAGTATGAGGGATTGCAGCAAAGCCATGTACAATGCAGATGACTCTTCCTGTGGCTCTACGGTTCCCCAGGAGTGAATGCTGCTTGTCGGGACTTTGATGCAATCAACTGGTTTCCTTATATAGGACATTTTTGACCAATCTGTATAATCTGACCCAATCTGTATAATATGATTGAACTTGACTTTGTAAAGTGCCTTGAGATGACATGTTTCATGATTTGGCGCTATATAAATAAAATTGAATTGAATTGAATTGAATTGTGCACACTTCCTCCTTTCCTATGTGCAGGGCGCCGGTCTAATGGGAGTGAATGTAGGCGCAGCAACTTGGGCAAGCACGTGATCTGAGGCTGACTTTTAATTGGTTATCTAGGGTTTTCAAGAGGGCGCACCGCTCTGCGTCCCGGACACACCTTTTCTGTTGTGTCATTACTGGTAGAGTGTCAGTACTGGATAATTTTTTAAAAAACATTGTGTGATTGGACAATTCCCGATTCGACTCAGCGCAGCTGCAGTTTGTTAGGTTGATTCACGTTAACGTTTGCAAAGTGGAGTAGTTTCAAAATGAGAGAAACTTCTGTTTTGTCTTTACAAAAAAATGCTTTTACAAAGCGTTCACTTGAAGAAAAAAACAGGATAAAGGAGCTTGGACCGGATCGTCTTAATTTACAAATTCAGCAGCAGGCAAGTGATCTCTCCCATCCATGGTTGGAAAAAGCAGTGTAGGTAGTAGGCAGCCAGTGAAGAGGCGTCGGACATTCAGTGTAGAAGACCATGAAAGGATTGCTGCAGAGGTGAGTTGTTGTGGAAAATCACTGTTACTTATAGTAATGTTATTTAATATATTAGGAAGATGTGCTTTGTAGTTAGAAATACCTTTAGTTGTGTCTATGCTGTGTAGGTATGTTGATGTAATGTTTGTCAGCAAGATATATTATTATTTAAGTTGTACTGAAGTTTATGGGTAATGGGGAATAAAACATTTGGTTACTAAATTTTGTATAATCTTGTCCCACAAAAATGCTGTAACACATTTCATAACACAGCCTTAAAAATGGCAGCAAATGTTATTAAAATCAGGAAAACAATCTAGAAGAAGACTTTTCAGAAACTGTCACGCTCTTGAAGATCCTCATCACCACACCCATGACCACAGCAGAAGCTGAAAGGTGCTTTTCAACTCTGAAAAGAATCAAGACTTTTCTGAGAAACTAAATGACTCAGGACAGGCTGAATGCAGTGGCCATGTTGTCAATGGAGAAAAGACTAGTCACAGAGCTGACTGACTTTAACAAGAATATAATTGAGAAATTTGCTGGGCAGAAGGAAAGGAGGGCAAAATTCATGTTTAAATAGTGCTATTTTTTAAGATTTGTTTTGTTTGTTTTTCATTTGTTTGTGTGCGCCCCCCTCAGTTTTATTAGCACCAGCCGCCACTGGTCTGTATTTATATGGATGTCATTAAACACATTCATAAGGGCGGTCTCTGTGGTGAGCACGTAAACCTGACTGAAAAACATCAAAGCGGCTGGTCGTTGTTAAGAAGGTGTTTAATTGTTGAAACACAGCTTTTTCAATAATCTTACTGATAAGGGGGAGGTTTGAGATGGGCCAGTAGTTCTGGAGTAGTAGTATGTCTAAATTGTTCTTTTTCAGCAGTGGTTTGATATTAGCTGTTTTTAGGGACTGCGGGAAAACACCTGACAGAAGGGAGGTGTTTATTATCTGAGGCATATCAAACGCTATGACAGGCAAAACTTTCTTAAAGAAAGCTGTGGGTAGAACATCAAGGCCGCAGGAGGAGGAACTTAGCTGCTGCATGATCTCCTGTAAGCTTTTGTAGTTTATTTGGCTGAATTGGGTCATTTGGTCAAGATCGATTCTAGTTGGAGACAACTTTGGTACTGAACTTGATCCTCTGATCTTTAGCATTTTCTCAGTAAAGAAATTAGCAAATTCATTGCAGGCCCTGGTGGAGTGGAGTTCAGAAGCCACGGACACAGGAGGGTTTGTTAACCTGTCGACTGTGGCAAAAAACGCACAAGAATTAATAATGATCTGGTTGATGATCTCAGAGAAGAAGGATTTTTTTGCATTTTTTACATATCTGTAAAGTCTCTCTTTATAGGTGTCATAGTGAACCTGGAGTCTCGTCTTTCTCCACCTGCGTTCAGCTTTTCGACACTACCTTTTTCACTTCTAACTGCTGGAGCATTTCTCCAAGGAGATTTTTTCTTCCCGGAAAAAAACTTTCACTTTAACTGGAGCAATGCAGTCAATGATGTCTGAGACTTTAGACTGAAAGTTATCTACTAGCTCATCTACTGAGTTGCAGCCCAAGGTTGAAGTAGCAGAGTAAGCTTGAATAAAAGTTTCCTTGGCATTGTCCTTAAAGGTGCGTTTTCTTACAATGTCCATTTGGCTAAATGAGTCACGGGAAATTATGCTTTCAAAGGTAACAGAAAAGTGAGCAGATAAGGCAACATCGGTTACATTGACCTTAGAAATTTTTAGACCTTTAGTGATGATCAAGTCTAAAATATGTCCTTGTTTGTGCATTGGCTGTTTAACATGTTGAGTTAAACCAAAGTTTCTAAGTGTGTCACACAGTTCTTTTGCACTTCTGTCTTCAGGGTTGTCAACGTGAAAATTAAAGTCTCCCACAATAATTAAATGGTCATAATCAATGCATATCACAGATAGGAGGTCACAAAGATCATTAAAAAAGTTTGATGTGGGCTTAGGAGGCCTGTAAACATTCAGAAACATAGTTCGTACTGGGCTCTTTACCTTGAGAGCCAACTGTTCAAGAGTAAAATTTTCCCCAAAACACCTTTTTACACTTTAGTGGATCATTAAACAATCTTGCCATTTCTCCACCTTTCCTTTGCTGTCTGCTCTCACAAAGAAAATTGTAGTTTGGAGGAGTTGACTCCAACAGAATAGCTACATCATTAAATTCATGTAACCATGTTTCTCGTAAAAACATTACATCAAGATTATTGTCAGTAATGAAGTCATGAATTAAAAGGGATTTTCCTGACAGAGATCTGATGTTTAATAAACCCTTATATGACTTAGTGGTTGATGTTGTCTCAGTGGCAGGCTTCATCTGACAGTTTATGACTTTTAAGTACGATTGATTATTCCTGTTTGTTATCCTTTGGCTTTTCTTATTTCTGCCACGTTTCTGCCCCTATTCTCCGACAAGAGGCCCAAGCTAATACTGGAAAATATCATGTCTGATAAACATACTGCCAGGGCCTGGTGTGTATCACAGAGAAGTTATCTGAAGTTCCTGAGCACATAATTGCTCCGTGATACGTAGAGGAAGATCTGGGGCTCTGCGGCCTTTGGAAGATGCTGGTTCAGTCACTGTTATGCCAGAAGCTGTTTGAATATGCTTATTATTATTATTATTTATTATAATTTGGTATTATAATTTAAGTAATAAATAATTCAACTCAAAATTCCGCTATAACAAACTATAGTTCAAATATTGGTGATGTTAGCCATAAGCTTGTAAGGATTTATACCACTAATGCATTAGTTAATTAGCTGTTATGAACTCATTTATGCTGGAATAAATGATCTGGTCGGACTTTTAACCGACGAGGTTTATCCGGCAGGCTGTGAGAACCCCAATGTAATTGCAATAGCGTACCGCGAGTGAGCTATTTTTAGAAACGTAACGTCACGATGACGTCACATCACGTGGTACGCAGTAGGGCAAACTTGCAAAGTCCGCCGCTGTTTCGCTGTAAAAGAGACGTGCGTTAGCCTAGGTTTTACTCGTTAAAAGGACTGCTTTTTCCAAATCTAAGACCATGGTTTTTAAACATTGTTGCTATGGAACGTGCAACAGCGACTTGAGGTATGCTGATCGGCCACATATGAAGGATGTTTTCTTCATTACTTTCCCGAAATTCAAGAGTGCCAAGGAGAAATGTGTGCCCTAGGTACACCGGTGCGGTCGGCCTACATATGTAGCAAGCATTTTGTCGGAGGAAAGGGCCCAACCAAAGAACATCCTGACCCAATTCCAGCGACATCAAGTAGTGAACAGGTAAGAGTATTTTGGTGGCTGACATGTTAATAATGAAGCATCTGCTACCAGGATAGCATATAGGCTATCCTGGTAGCAGGCGCTAACATGATACCCTGCTACCAGGATAGCCTACTCAAAAACATTTCAAATAAGACAAACATTAATCATATACCGATTCCTGGACGGTGATTACAAACAAAAAAAACGACAAAGCCATGACTGCAGCGCAGGAAAAAAAACAAAGCTTACCGTTCGATCAACTCGGCCCGTTTTCCGGTCTTTTTAAGCCCTCGACACTCAAGCCATCGTTTGAGCTGAAAGTTGGTGTGTTCTTCGACAGTGCGACCAGTAAACCGTGCGCCTGGGACATCGTCTTAGGAAAGTTTAATGGCTGCAAAGTCGGTCATATCGCTGGTTCTGTTGTGCGTGTAATAGCTGGTTGCTACGGGCGTTCTCTACCTGTATGCCCTACCTAAGCGGCAAAAGGGGCGTTGCTCTTGAGACGGTGACGTCACGTGCACGGTACGCTATTAGAGTTTAATTCCTTATTCCTTATCACCATCCAATGATATTGCCTCTGTATTAATATCAGATGTTAACTCCAAAGGAGGTTAGCTCTGAATTCTGAATACCCACGCAACTGTGAATTAGATTGAACACAAAACAATTTCTATTCCGCAGTTGTGGTTTTATTGAACTAAATGCAATTCCCTGTTACAGTAATTCTCTGATTCAACGACTTTGGAAATCTTACTCACTACTAAACTACACATGCAAAATATATGTGGAGATAAAAAACAAACAAAAACAAATGAATTAACATGAGCGGTTAGCGAATCTAAATCCAGCCCACGGTCGTTTGACACCACATTTTAGTCACCCGACACCCTTCCAAGATGGCGACTATGATGACGTATGGTCTACCAATTTGCGTGATGCGTGAGGGGAGGTCCTAATGACGTAACCACGCTTATGCTGATGGGAGCTTCGAGAGGGCGCGGCTAACAGGGAGTTTAAGCAAAGACCGCGAACTGAGCTCGGACAAAAGATTGCCCCCGCTGATAAGCAAAGCAAAGATAGACCAAAGAGAGAGGAAAAGAATGAAAGAGTTGAAGAATCAACTCACGGCGGAGTCTCCACGGACCACAATATTAAACTACAGCCAAGTCACTTTCACAAATGCATGCACATACAAAGAAAATATTCAGCAAAATAAACCCCAACTCCGTTTTGGGGTAAAAAGCATTAACCTACACCTACAAAGTCCCTAACATCTGCCCAGGCACTTCTAGACACCCTGTGGGTGAAAAAGAAATAAAAAGGGAGAACCCTGTTACTTTGAGGTGATTCCGAGTGAAGTCCCGGTTGGGTCCGTGAGCGCTCCGGATAACGCGGCGTCCTGAATGCGTCTCGACAGGAGCGAGCAGCAGCGGGGACAGGATGAAGAAGCTCCTTCGTCTCTTCCTCGGGGCTCACAGTCGCTTTGCTCAGCCCAGCAAAGCGTAGTCCTCTTTCGATCACTGCCCCAACGAAGTGAAACAGCTGTGTGTCTTCTCGGGTTGGCAGCGCGCCAGGGAAGAAGGCAGATTGTCCTGCGTGGCCGCAATATATACATTTTCCCTAGTAACGTTATCTCTCCACTCCGTTGTTAGGGCGGTGGCCATTTTGGGCTGCGATGCATGATGGGAGTTGGTGGCCATTTTGACCACATTGCATCATGGGAAACACAGTCCGTCATGTCCCGAATTAATGCAGTCTCGTCACGGTTGAACTGGCATTACAGTTACAGAGCTGCTGTTGTCAGAATGGCTATGTGGAGAGGAAGTCAGCTGTAGGCCAATCTTAAATACTTTGTTCATGTTAAGAGAAAATTCCACAAAACGAACATCTGGGCTTTTATTCTGGTTCATAATGTAATATCGCTAGATTCTTATGGAGAGTATGAAAATCATACATTATTGGATATGTTATAGTATAAGCATTTTTTTTCCCCCAGTGTCCTGTCTAGCAATGTGGCGGCAGACCAGTTCACGCGTGATATCAGTGCTACATCCGGTGCCCGCGGGTAGGCAAAACAGTACTGTTCACGTCTACTACATGACAAAATGGGTGATTTAGAGTGTACTTTTAGTTAGTTTATTTTTGGAATCTAAACAATGTCTACGACTTGTTGTGCTGCCAGTTGCACACAGAGGCATTCCAAATCGTCGGATGTACGTTTCTGTCGTTTACCGAAGGACGAAGAAAGAAGAAAGAAATTGATAAAGGAGGCAGGCAGACAATCACAATCAACTGTGGGAGCCATCATACCATGACAGAATTTGCAGTCTACACTTCATCTCCGGTAAATACAACTTAATTTTGCACTGGTCATTGTTCTACTTAAATAATGATAAATAAAAAATTAGGATATATACTCAAGACGTAAATGTTCATTTCGTAATAATATATGCACATGTACAATGTATGCAAACCCTCTGGCATGAGTCTGTGAAAAGGATTAAGACAAAGACAAAAACACCAAAATAATCCTTTGTGAACAATGTTTTTTTTTAACTACGGGGCGGGTCTTCCTGTCTGCTGAGGCGCTGTCTGTGTCCGACTCCGCTTCCGTATGCTGTGTAACATACACATGGCCCCCCAGGCCCCCCGGGGCTCGGCCATCACCCGGGAACCCGCCCCAAACCCGAGGGCCGCCAATGCGCCAGCGGGCCAAGGCGCCAGCCAGCGGAGGGGTGCAGGACGTGGGGGGATGGGCTCCGCACCTAGCGGAGACTTGGAATTTTCTTGGGAGAGGGAGCGGACCGGACAAACATGACGCCCTCATGGTGTCGCGGGGGTTGCTGGTGCCTATGTACCGATATAAAATAATTGTAGCCGTCCAGTGGTTTCATGGCTTTCATGCTCTCTCGTCTGACTGGCCTGCTGTGTTTATAAGGCAGCTGTATATGTTGTCGTACGGAACACTTGGCCAGCATTTCAGACTCGCTCCATCCCTTCAGGCTTTTGCTGTGTGGATCTGGCAATCTGATACCATCAACCAT
Source organism: Fundulus heteroclitus (assembly GCF_011125445.2). Classification (NCBI taxonomy): domain Eukaryota; kingdom Metazoa; phylum Chordata; class Actinopteri; order Cyprinodontiformes; family Fundulidae; genus Fundulus; species Fundulus heteroclitus. Next base: position 5,067,028 of record NC_046365.1, read on the forward strand.
CAACTTACTCTTAAAACGATCTTGTGATACGTTATCTAAAGAAGAAAAATACGTTGAGAACTCGTCGTTTCCTTTGTTTGCATCCGCCATTGTGTTTGCCTTTTGCCTACCAGTGCGGCGCGCATGCGCAAAACCCCCGGATCAAAACAATAACAATGAACTGGTCTATAAGAATTATTGATGTCTTAATGCCAAATAGAGCTCGACAGATTTTACTTTCACAAGTGAAGCAATCAGCTTTCGCCATTGTGCTCCGCTTGATTTATGCATAGTTTTATTGTGATTCCTGCGAGGAGAATTTCAAATTATGTGTACACTACAATGGTAAAGTAGGAGAGTAAAGGAAGAAAAAGAGAAAAAAACTTCATCACCTGAAAAGAGAGATGTAAAAAGAACAGCACAACCAACAGACATATTGTAGCAGATATAATAGAGTAACACCTTGATATCATTGCTAAATCATATGTATTATTATGTATTATTATTTTAGCTGACATGTGTAAAGTGATACCTGAGAAAAAAAGTGAAAAATAAATAAATAAATAAATTACAGGCTTTCTGTTTATAAGTGAACACTTAGACCTGGAACCCAGCTCCTGTGGGTATTTGTGAGGGTGCAATTGTGTATGTGAAATTTATCCATAAGGAAATTGCTCAATAGTGGTTGTGAAGAACCAAAGGCCCGCCTTCCCCGAGCACCGAGGCAGGCGCCAGGGGACCCATAACCCCGGACTCCCAAAGGGGCCCCCAAAGGGAATCTGCAACCCCGCCCCCCCAAGGACCCCAAAGGGGGGGGGGGGTGCAGATTCTCCTCTTCCCCGCTTGGGGGGAAGAGGAGAGACGACCCTGAGGAAATCCCCCAGCCACCGCAATGGCGAAGCCCCCAGGAGCCGGCCAAGCCCCGGTTGGCCAGGCCCCACGAAGCAGCCACCAGGAATGGTCCGGCACACCACCCGAGAACCCGTCCCAAATCTGAGGGCTGCCAATGCGCCAGCGGGCCAAGGCACCAGCCAGCAGAGGGGTATCTCCGCCTCTTTTTTCCCTGCTCCCTGCTTGCTTGCATTTTCCTGCATTTTACTTTTTATCTCCTTTTTATCTCTTTGCCAAAACCACAGAAAGTTGGATTTAGTTATTTTATTTATTTTCCTTTTATTTATTTTTAATTTTGATTTTGGAAAGATGCCTCCCTTCACCACAGTGGACTTTGACACGCTTCTACAGAAGATCGCTGTTATAGAACAGAAGATATGCCGACTCGAACTGAATAATGATGTAAACGGCGTGTATGGAAATGAAACAACCCTGCCTGCGACTCCAAACGGCGACCGCCAGCCCAGCAACTCACTGAACAAACAGATCCCTGAGGAAAATGAGAATCCCTGGACCACTCTGGGTGCAAGACCAAAGGATCAATGAACCCCACGCCTAGACAGGATTAAAACCTGCTGGAAATGCTGGAATTCCTTTACGAAACAGATTTGCTCCGCTCCAAAATGTGACCCAGGAGAATCATGACAACATTCAGAGGTATGTCAACGACTTTCGCTCTAAGACATCAGAGAAAAGACATGCCACAGAGCCAAGGACCCTGATTTTATGCAGTGGGTCTGTATGTGGGATTAAACATTTCTGTAACAAGAAAAACACAGGTGTTGATTTATAACGATTCAAACTATGGCATGGTGCCTGATGTATTAGACATCCTTCCAAAGATCTTGAAAGAATGCCCAACCTTGGAAAAACTCATAATACAAGCTGAAGCCCTGGGCGACGTCACCCGATAAGAAAATCAGAAGTATTGAAAGAGGATTACATTCATCTGTTGAACTTAGTCGATGGCAAAAATCTCAAGGTGTTTCTCAGTGGCCCTCAACCGCCCGTTAATTGTGGAGACGAGATTTTTTTCCAGAATTCTGATGCAAAACAAATGGCTGGAAAAAACATGCAAACAAACAACTGTAACCTTCATAGACAACTTTAACATCTTTTGGGAGAGGAGACATCTGTTCAACAGAGGTGGTTTCTCTCTAAAAAGGTCAGGTGCAAAACGGCTGATTTCAAACATCTTCTATTCTGTGAACCATGCACCATCAGCTTTGTTCCAAAACAAAGTACATCCAGTGCCAAAACAAATGATAAGCCCAGTACAGCCTGAACAAACCAAGATAAAGATGGCCAGAAAGATGACACAGAAAGAGGCTTCGTCAAAGCTACAGGAGGATTCATCCCAGATCTCAGCAGGACAAGGAGAGGACCAAGAACTTCCATCGTCATGAACACGGTCCACAAAGCCCAGAGGTTACTTTTCTGGATTTTTCTCATAACATGAACAAAGTCCTTAAGATTGGCCTACAGTTGACATCCTCTCCACATATTAATTCTGAAAGCCGCGGTTCTGTGACTAAATCAGCATCTTCCAAAGGAAGCAGAGGTCCAGATCCTCCTCCTCCTCTACATATCACAGAACATGCCTGTCCTGAAGACCTTCGGATAACTTCCTTGTGATACACACCGGGCCCTGGCCACACGTTTATCAGACAAGACCGCTACCAGGATCAGCCTGGGCCTCCTGACGGAGAATATGGAATTTCTGTTATGATAAGAAAAGCCAAAGGAAAACAAACAGGAATAATCAATCGTACTTAAAAGCCATAAACTGTCAGATGAAACCTGCCACAGAGACACTATCAACCACCAAGTCATGTAAACTGGGTTTATTAAACATTAGATCTCTGTCAGGAAAATCCCTTTTACTTAATGACTTCATTATTGACAACAATCTTGATGTAATGTTTTTAACACAAACATGGCTGCATGAATTTAGTGAAGCAGCTATACTGATGGAGTCGACACCTCCAAACTACAATTTCCTTTGTGAGAGCAGACAGCAAAGGAAAGGTGGAGGAGTAGCAACATTGTATAATAATTCACTGAAGTGTAAAAAGGTGTTTTTAGGAAAATTTGACTCTTCTGAACATTTGGCTCTCCAGGTAAAGAGCCAGGTACGAACTATGTTTCTAAATGTTTACAGGCCTCCTAAGTCCGCATCAAACTTTTTTAATGATTTTAGTGACCTGCTGTCTGTGATATGTGTTGATTATGACTGTTTAATTATTGTGGGAGACTTCAACTTTCATGTTGACAACCCTGAAGACAGAAGTGCAAAAGAACTGTGTGACACACTTAGAAACTTTGGTTTAACTCAACATGTTAAACAGCCAACACACAAACAAGGACATATTTTAGACTTGATCATCACTAAAGGTCTAAAAATTTCTAAGGTCAATGTAACTGATGTTGCCCTATCTGATCACTTTTCTGTTACCTTTGAAAGCATAATTTCCAGTGTCTCATTTAGCCAAACGGACATCGTAAGAAAACGCACCCTTAAGGACAATGCCACGGAAACTTTTATTCAAGCTTACTCTGCTACTTCAACCTTGGGCTGCAACTCAGTAGATGAGCTAGTAGATAACTTTCAGTCTAAAGTCTCAAGCATCATTGAACGCATTGCTCTAGTTAAAGTGAAAGTTCTTTAAGGGAAGAATAAATATCCTTGGAGAAATGCTCCAGCAGTTAGAGGTGAAAAAAGGGAATGTCGAAAAGCTGAACGCAGGTGGAGAAAGAGCAGACTCCAGGTTCACTATGACATCTATAAAGAGAGACTTTAGAGATATAACTTACAACTGAAAAATGCAAGAGAATCTTTCTTCTCAGAGATCATCAAGAAAAACATTAATAATGCTCGTGTCTTATTTTCCACAGTTGACTGGGTAACAAATCCTCCTGTGTCAGTGGCTTTCGAATTCCACTCCACCAGGACCTGCAATGAATTTGCTAACTTCTTTACTGAGAAAATCCTAAAAATTAGAGGATCAGTCTGTACATCCACACCAGCTCTAGAACCAAAGCCGTATTCAGCAGGGACTTATCCTGACAAAATGTCCCAATTCAGCCAAATAAGCTCCAAAAGCTTAGAGGAGATCATTCAGCAGCTAAGTTCCTCTTCATGCTGTCTTGATGTTCTACCCACAGTTTTCCTTAAGAAAGTTTTGCCTGTCATTGCGTCTGAGTTGACTCAGATAATAAACACGTCCCTTCTGTCAGGTGCTTTCCCCCAGTCCCTAAAAACAGCAATTATCATACCACTGTTAAAAAAGAACAATTTAGACAAACTACTACTCCAGAACTACAGGCCCATCTCAAACCTCCCCTTTATAAGTAAGATTATTAAAAAAATTGTGTTTCAACAATTAAACACCTTCTTAACAATGACCAGCCGCTTTGACGTTTTCCAGTCTGGCTTCCGTGCTCACCATAGTACAGAGACTGCCCTTATCAAGGTGTTTAATGACATCCATATAAATACAGACTGTGGAAGAACCACCGAGCTGGTTCTATTAGACCTCAGTGCAGCATTTGATACTGTCGATCACTCCATTCTGTTAGAGCGCCTGGAGAACTTGGTCGGCCTCTCTGGTACAGCTCTCCACTGGTATAATCCTACTTAAAGGACAGGGACTTTTTTGTATTAGTAGGTAACTTTACGTCAGAGATGACAAAAATCACATGTGGGGTTCCCCAAGGATCCATCCTGGGTCCCCTCCTTTTCAATATCTACATGCTCCCTCTAGCTCAGATAATAAAAAACAACAACATCAGCTACCATAACTATGCAGACGACACACAGCTCTACATCATCATGTCACCAGGTGACTATTGACCAGTTCAAGCACTGGTTAAATGCCTAGAAGAAATCAATACGTGGATGTGCCAAAATTTTCTTCAGTTGAATAAAAACAAAACAGAAGTAATAATTTTTGAACCAATAGAGGAGAGATCAAAAGTTAGTACACAGTCGCTTCAGCTAAAAACCACTAATCAGGCCCGAAATCTGGGAGTAGTAATGGACTCAGACCTGAACCTCCAAAAGCATCTAAAGACAGTTACAAGGTCGGCTTTCTATCACCTGAAAAACATTTATTAGGATTAAAGGACGGATCTACGTGAATTCCACTAATTTCAGTTAAGGCAACTAAGGAGTCTTTACACCTCATCACCACCATCGTCAATATCAGTTTCATATTGGTTATGTGTGTCCTCATCATTCTGACAGTCAATGGTGCAATGACAAAGATTGGTGCATGATAAGTTATTTGTTCTGCAAGAACATCTTAAAGAGGAACAGTCTGTTTTGCATCAACAGCTAACACTCTCAATGATGGCTTTTGGGGCTGGGAGTGTGTCTGTCATGGTTGGTTTTATCTGTCCATCAGGGTCCTTGCTGTAGCCATTCTGTAGGGGATCCAATTGAGGATCCTGTAAAGCAATACTGGCCTGTCCCCACACTCGGCTTGCATATGAACTCTCAAGACATGTTGTCGTAGACCTCCGAGGGTCGGAGGTAGCTTGTCACTTTCTGCCATATGCTTGTGTAACCCAAGTTGCATTCTAGGGCAACCCACGTGATCGTGATTTCTTAAAGACTAGGTTCGTCTGCTGGAGGAAGTGGCAAATAGGGGGTTTTCACTGACGTCACTGGCCAACGTCCGGTCCGCCATATTGGGTGGCACACTTCCTTATCTCTAGTTGTCGTACACGTATTATCGTATCGCGAATGGATAAGTACGCCAGCACGCTAGAGCTACCAGATAAGGACGTATATCTGAGGAAATGTTCCGTGATCGACCATATGGACCCCTATGCCCTCCACGGTGCCTTGTTTAGCCGTAATCCAGATGATCGGCCAAATGTAGAGCACGGCTACATAGTGCATTACCTGGTGTTCGGTGAAAACCCCTCTGCACACTCTTGAGGAAATGAGAGCTTACAAGGGTCTAGAGCAGAGGTCACGGATTAGCGGACCGCGGTCCGGATCCGGACCCACCTGCTGGCTAATCCGGACCCAACCTGATTTAAAACATTTATATATTACTGCATGTTGTCCGACGACAGTGTCTAACTCAGGGGTTAAAGTTCTCCGTCGCTGCGACGGATTTCCGTCATTTGGAAACTGAGCGCAAATAGTCCCGTTTAGACTTTTTATTCAAGGTTTTAATCTGAAGCTGCTCTCAACCAATTAAACCTGGCAGATCCGGGACATTAGCCAATCAGAAAGAGAGTAGGGCGGGTCTTTCCAAAGCAGACATTGCCAGTCTGAGGTTTATCGGTGTTCATCATGTTAACTTTTGGGAGAACATTTTAAACTGGCCACAGATGGTATGAATGAAAGTAGCGGTGGTCAAAGGTTTCTATGGATTTATGCGAACCAGCAGGTCAGAAAGTTCAGCAGCTGACAACAACTTCCCTCGGTAAGCGTGTCAATCTGCTCCTGCAGTTAATTAATGAATTATTTCCACCTGTGGCCATGTCGTCTGTCAGCGTTTATTCCCTCACTGATAAACGCGGCGACCAACAGGGATCTCCTCGTGATTCGCTGTTATGTTTTATTTAAACACTAAGAAGAGTAACGCGCTAGCTCAGGCTAATTTAGCGTGACCCTTGAAGAAGAAGGGTTGGCATTTGACTGGGTTCGATTGGGAAAAAGTAAAAAAAAAAAAACCTGCGCTGTTCTGAAACAAAGAAGGCAGAGCTGTATCTGCTGTCAGTATGCAACAGTGTTCACCTGATGAGCAGCTGCGCTCCAGGACACTAAATAAAATGACAAGGATTTTGATGCTTACAGATTGTTAAGAAAACTACATCAAAAAGATCAAATAAATAAACTGCAGCTACAACATGGACTGGAGAACGGGTTCTAACTGGGTGAGGCCAGAGAAAGGAAATTCTCAGAGAGTTTTTTTTATGAAGTTAAAGTGGAGCGTGGACACAGGGTTCATCCTGGACAGGTCTCCAGTCACTGGGCTAAAATATAACAATTTTATTAAACTTAAAAAAAGGTAAATTGTGCCTTTTTATAAACTGTAATGATTAATTGGTGAACAATAACGGGCAAAGCAGAGACTGATTATTGTCATGTGCAATCTGTGTCAAATTAAAATGTATTATGTCATGATAGTGTTGGTGATGTGTCCTGCATTGTCCAAGGCTGTGTTTGCCTTGTATGATCATAAAATTGGTTTATATTGAATGTGACAGGGAGCCAGTGGAGTTAATGTTCAGGTGTGAAGTAGATGATGTAATGATGAAGCTGCTGTCCTCTGAATCAGCAGCAGTTTATGGAGGGTTTCTGGAGGACAGGGAGGAAAGGGAGCTGGGATTGTAAAGTGGACTGTGGACCAGTTTGTCAACAGTGTGAAGGAAGAACTTGATGCTGCAGAGATGAAAGTAACCCAGATGATGATGTGGAAAGTGATGGAGAGGCTGTCCAGGATGACACAAAGGGTCTAAAGCTGAAAGGTGGCACAGATACAGAAATTTTCAGTGGATATTTTAAAAGTAGCTACCAGATTTGGTTGACTTTGCACACTAAGCAAGTGAGCCAACTAATGCGGCATGATGTCCACGGCCCCGGCAATATATGGGTTGGCGAGAAAAATCTTTCAGTCAAACATTATTTTTGCTTCAACCCCTCTGCTAACTTCACTTGTGCCTATTCTCTTGTTAATATGGCAAAGCCCTCCGGAGCGTCAGGCACGAGGATGCACGTGATGCAAATTAGCCAAAGAGCTTTGTTAGTCAGGGTTGTTGCTGCTGGCTACTTTTTAGGAAAAAAAAAGAGCAAAATCAAAAAGCACTTTGGATTTTAAAATAGAAAAACGTTCTATTTTTATGTTATTTTTATGTTTAAAAAGTCAATGTAAAAGGTGGATGCATAAACATTTTATTTCAGTGTTAAATACTGTTTGAAGTAACGGATTGTAATTAAAAATGTGTCCGGACCTTTACTGGTTGTTGATTTTTGTTATTCGGACCCCACTGATTTTTAATTAGTGACCCCTGGTCTAGAGGCTCACAACCAGTTCACATCTGGTTATGTACATCAAGGAAATCACCATCATACGTGGACGGGTGAGTTTTAATAAGATGGTAAAAATGTAAACAATCCGACGCAAATGCGGCGCATGCTTCTGTGGTGGCTGACGGCCGGCGGTGCGCGAAGGCGCTTGGCTGCAGGGCCGATCGACGCCGCTCGCGGCTTTAATTATTTAAGCAGAACAATGACCAGTGAAAAATTAAGTTGTATTTACCGTATTGGCGCCGGTAGGAGCTGCAGATCATAAAGCCAGCAAACAGTGGGAACACAGTAACTCGTTCAAAGGTAAGCTGCGCTCAGACGGGCTCTGGCACATGCTAGTTTAGTAGCTGCTAACCGTTAGCGCCAACAACCACTCGCGCATGTAATGTACTTTTAACTTGCTGCTATGTGTTTCAAACGTTTAGAACACACTCTCATTGACATCGGGATACTGTGGAAAGTTATGTTCGGTCTTACAGCCGCGATCCAAGCGAGCCGACGACTCTTTGTTATCTCTGTAACTCGTTCAAAGGTAAGCTGCGCTCAGACGGGCTCTGGCACATGCTAACCGTTAGCGCTAACAACCACTCGCGCATGTAATGTACTTTTAACTAGCTGCTATGTGTTTCAAACGTTTAGAACACACTCTCATTGAGATCGGGATACTGTGGAAAGTTATGTTCGGTCGACTTACAGCCGCGATCCAAGCGAGCCGACGACTCTTTGTTATCTCTGACACTTGGTCTCCGTGGTTGCGCCTCCAGGCAGGAAAGCGGTGGAAAATTAATCTGTTTCTATGTTTTTCCCATGGCGATCATGTGTTGCGCTGTTACAGCCCACAATACAGCAACGGTTTACCATGGTTGAAATCAAGTTAAGATGAAATTAATCAAATTAAAACACGGCTGAGAGAGGGAGTACAGTACGCGGCAGTCATAGGCAGTAGAGGCGGCGGAGGCAGTCAACATGGCAGCCGCGGAAAGTAATAAGTCATAACGCCCAAGCCCTATTATTAATATATTATTCTTACATGTTTTAAATACTTAACAGTTGTGACAACACCTGTGACAAAGTGAGCACCGCAGACTCTGGCGTATTCCAGCTTAACACTGTCCAAATCGGACCTGGATATCCGTGTCAGCCATAGGTGACGGCGTTGTTCAGATAGCTGTTTTGTTTTTTCACACTGATTCATTATTACGGCTAGTAGGCGATAGAAAGAGCGTTGATCTCCACCTCCACGGGCCGTGCAACCAACCATTAAACACGTTTTCCCCATTGTTCACTTCCAATACTGCCTAAGGCGTCATACAATGCAGGTCAACGGTGCGAAACGACTGCCACCCAATATGGCGGACGCGCTGAGTAGTCACGTGAGCGTGACGTCAGCTGAAAACCCCCTATTGTAAAACACAGAGACAGTTTGATGGTGCAAAATTGGTGAGTTGTATTAATATTTACAATATATACAAGTTAGTCCACAATTTTAAAGTCCAAATGGATTCCTTAAACCAAGGAATGTCAACCAGTCTTTGTTGATGACGAAAGGGAAAACACAAAAAATAATAATAATAATCCAGTTTCTTCAGTGGAAACTTGTTGGGCTGAATCTCCAACCAGTTCGGAAGAGGTTTCTCAGAAAGTAGGTGATGTATTTCCGGATCCGCTGAATGGTTAGCTCGCCAGTCTGGTCAGCATGAAGCCAGACAATCTTTGCTGTATCCTAGACCCTTTAGCCACGCCTGGAGCAGGGGGATCTGCAATATACCTGGCCTGTGTAAACAGGCCTAAGTAATCAATTTACATGTACATGTATTTTCTTATAATTGCAGGAGTTTACATAATAGTTAAATGCAACTTATGCAAAACAATATTTCTATACAACAGTAGTTTCGGTAAGCATTTCAATTAAGATCAGTGTACTATAACCAAAACAGGCTGGGGAGGCTAGTGCTAGCATGCTAGCTCCCGAGCAAACACTCACCAGTTCCCTCTTGACCAACCGTGATCTTTACAACGTTCAGTTGATTGATCACTCGTCTGCAAGTTAACAGAGGCACACGATTGAAGATATACAATAGATATCTGAAAACCACTTGGAAACAGACCAGAAGCCTACCTGCACGTCCGGGTCCGACAGCATCTTTCTACCTAAGGTGCAATTAGCAGCTATATAAGCCGCAGCTGTCAATTTAGGACACTGACGTGCAGCTGTCACATGACGTGAAAACCACATGAGAACAATATTGTTCTCACTTGGTTAGTGTTGAATAAATTAAAGAAAAGGAGGATTTTAATTAACCCTTTAGATAAAAATAAATTAAATTAAATCTAAAAAATGGAAAATAAAATAAACTGGATCTAATATAGAAAAATTATCCGGGTTACACTTGCAGAATAGATACCATTTGAGTTTAGATGTTGATGCCTTTGGGGGAGTAGGCTGCACAGATAAAGCTAGCCAGAGTTGTGATAGTAGTTTTAGTAACTACTGCCACTGTTGAAAGTGTCTGCAGAGCACTGATTACTTCTGTTTCTGCCTCCATGTATTCTTGCAGCTAGGTTGCTTTGCCTACACGAGAGAACCTTCCAGTGGTGTCAGCACCAGTAAATGCATAAAAGGCTGGAAGAGCCTTTGCCCTTTCTGCTCCAATGGCTCTCCATATTGGCTCTATCTCAATAATCCCAGAAGTTATAGAAATGGACACATCCTTTGGCATGAGGTCATAGTTTGTTATAGCTAACATCAGGACATCTGTGTCTCGGGAGAAGAAAACCAGCTGTGCATTTGATGGGTTTCGCTGCAATGCCAGGACAGCCTGGTTGATCAACAGTGTGTCTGCTTTTTCATGATTGTTGAAGCAGAGGTGATGACCAGTTTGTGTGATGACCTGTTGTATTCTAGAGTCTTCGCAGCAAGGTAGTTGGTCAGGTCAGCCTTCATCTTGCCATGTGATAGGAACCTGCTCATAGGGATGTGTTTTATGTTTGTATCATCTCTGACCTGATATTGCATTGGTGCTCTTTCTTGCCTTCTTTTCTCCCTGGTTTCACTTTTCAGAGAATCATCTCTGTATGAGTCAAACACAAGTATTATTTCATCATAATTCTGTGTGAGGGACATCAGTCTGTCATTGAAGGGTACACTGAGATCTTTAACTGTCATAACAGTTGATAGAATTAAGTTTAATAACCCTTTTATCCTGGAAAGAAATCCAACACAAACACAAGTCTAGACTCTTCTATCAGAAAGAGGGCAGAGAACCAGGAGCATGAGGCTTGTTCTATCACACGCTTGAGTTCGACTGCCCTGGGCTGCCTCTGTCCCCTTTTCTTTATTGTCACACAGCAAATAAGAGTCAGGAGGGTTTAGGAGTTCACAACATGGGGGTTTGAAAAACAAAGAAGGGAGCAAGTTTCATTGCGGGTGATGATCAGTCACCAGCCCCATGCACAGCTGGATAAGGTAGACTTTCCTTATCTGGGAAAACCCTTTGCTTATCTAAGGTTAAAAACAACAAAACCTTACTGAAAGCCAACTCTTAAAACAAACCAAATGCCTATAACTTGATAAAAATAAAATGATTACATTTAAATTTTTCTAACATTTCCCTCCTTTTAATCATTTTATTTACAATTGGAGCTTAACTTCACTTGCACTCATTTTGTGCATTTTGCATTTTTAATGAGACTGTCATTTTGTTAAGCATTTAACACGGGAAAACTTAAAATACGGGTTGTATTTCTTCAAGAGGGATTTGTGAAGGCATTTGATATTGAAACATTATATTTCCCATAGTTTTAGCGATCATAGATTTTAGGCATGGGATTACACAAGCAGTAAAAACACAAAAAATATATAAATAATAATAATAAAATTATTGGGTGTCATTATTTTTAGCAAGAGGTGCCACCAAGATCCTGAAAAGAACCAGGAGAAGAAGTCTATACTTAGAGGAACAGCATCCTGGGACATTGCTTGTTGCAGATTATTTGAAGCAGACATAGCTTCAGTAATATGAGTTTCATTTGCATTAGAAATATATAGACCAGTTCATTGTTTATGTTTTGATCCAGGTTTTTCACGCATGCGCGCCGGACTGGTTGTCAAAAGACGGACACAATGGCGGACGCAAACAGAGAAACTGACGAGTTCTCCACGTATTTTTCTTCTTTAGATAACGTATCACAAGATCGTTTTAAGAGTAAGTTGATGGTTGATGGTATCAGATTGCCAGATCCACACAGCAAAAGCCTGAAGGGACGGAGCGAGTCTGTGAAATGCCAAGTGTTCCCTACGGCGACATATACAGCTGCCTTATAAACACAGCAGGCCAGTACAGACGAAAGAGCACGAAAGCCACTGAAACCACTGGACGTCTACAATTATTTTATATCGGGAAAAAGGCTCCAGCAACCCCCGCGACGCCATGAGGGATTAAGCGGTCAGAAAATGGATGGATGGATGGATGGATGTTGTTCACATGTTTGTGCAACAGCACAAAGCGGCGTCGGACACAGACCGCATCTCAGCAGAGAGGAAGACCCGCCCGGTAGGTTAAAAAAAAACATTGTTTACTACTATTGCAGCGTAAACACAGAAGTACTAGCGCCCGTGAACGGGGGCGTAATGGAGCAGCAGCAGGCTGGAGAAGCGGGCCGGAGAAGCAGCTGCTACAGCAGCAGCAGCCGCTTCTCCGGCCCGTGTAGTGATCACCACCTCCCCTCCGTCACTATTTAAGTAGAACAATGACTAGAGCAGAATTAAGTTGTATTTACCGGAGATGAAGTGTAGACTGCGAATTCTGTTGTAGTATGATGGCTCCCCCAGTCCATTGGGAGTGTCTGCCTGCGCTCTTTTCATTCGGTAAACGACTGAAACGTACATCCAACGATTTGGAATGCCTCTGTGTGCAACCGGGAGCACAACAAGTCGTAGGCATTGTTTAGATTCCAAAAATAAACTAACTAAAAGTACGCTCTAAATCACCCGTTTTGTCATGTAGTACACGAGAGCAGCTCTGTTTTTTGCCAACCACCGTGCCCGGATGTAGCTCTGACATCACGCGTGAACTACCCTATATAAAGCAGGATGCTCCAATCATTACACATACGCCACTTTGGCTAGCAGTGAACATGTCCAAAACCATTCTGTTTTGCAGTACCATTAAACACATTTCACTTAATTGTTTGTTTCGTCCTTTGTGGATGTCCATCGTCATGTTCATCAGGGTTTTTATTCTGTAGTCCAGTGTCTCAATCTTTAGCATAGATTTACCAACTCCAAACCACGGGAAAAGTGAAAGTCCTATTTTATTCACTGTGCTCCAGTGCTTATGTTCAGAGGGAACTTTGGAACCCCATATGGGATCATGGAGTTGGAATCCTGAGCTGGAGCTGATCTCTCTTCTCCTCCTATTAGCGGAGTGATGGTCCTTAACAGCCTGAGCTGAGATGATGATAGTGTGGTCAGAAACAAACACAGGTGCACATGTACCTGACCAGCTGAGGGGCAGTGATGGGTAAATGTTGTTTCCACCACACACAAACCATCCTCCTTCTGTAGGTATAGATGCCCACGCTACATAGTCCCGGGTTAACGTGGAGTTTTGGAAACAGATCAGTGAGCCTGGCACCCGTGTACCTGGCCCAGTTTCTTGTAGCCAGGTTTGAAGGGTGACAGTATGCACACAGGATGTTTATCACCACGGTGCACCTGGGCCTTCAGCTTCCTACGTAGTTTCTGACTTTCTTGGTGAAAGGGAAGATCCGGGCGGTGTTGTTGCAGGTGAAAAATAACTTCACATCACAGTATGATCCATTCAATGAGTGTATGCATGCCCTGTGATTTGCAAGGTGCAAACACAGGTACGAGGGCAGTCCTCAGGAAACACGTTCCGTCTTCTGCTCTTAGCATACAGGGTGGGTTGTCTGGTTGATTTGGGCATCACTGAGCATACGTAGCAGTTACTCATGTTCTTCTCTTCAGCCAACATCGTCACATACATCTGCCACAAGTTGTCTGGGTGATGGTCTGGGAGATTTTCCAGCCAAATCTTCATGGCAGTGGTGTGGATGAACCTCTTTCCCCTCTCACTCAGCGGATCTGAACTCAAACAGATAATGCACGCAACAGCCACAACGCAAAGGAAGCCCCATCTCCATTGGAACCCCTCTTTTGCTAGGTTAGCAGAGATGTTAATTTTACCCAGGGCTCTAAAGAACAGGGATCAGTTGGTTTCTTCACCGACGTTGAGACGAGTGGTCCTAAAAAAACAAACCCCTGTGTAATCGGACTTCCCCATTGTTCCAACCTAGGTATTTAACACTCTCTGTAACTTACAGTGGCTGAGGTGAATCCAGGAAGGTCTTTCAGCGATCTTCACAGCTGTTGGTGTGGTCAGGAGCACTTGGTATGGTCCTTCCCACCTTGGGCTTGCCCAATCCTTCCTTCTGATGACTTTGACGAACACCCAGTCTCCTGGTCTCACTGGTCACAGAGTTTCCCTGTCACTACTTACCCGGTCAGGTTAGCTCGACTAAATGGTAAGCGGCACAGCTTCTGATAGACTTTCTCTGGTAATAATTTCCTCTTTCTTCTGCAGTAACTTCAGCCCTGACGTTCAGACCTTGACCGGTCCTTCAGCTTGTCGATCCTCTCTAGTCTGTACTCTCAAATAAACATCTTAAAAGTGTGCTTTTCTTCCGTTCGAATCTGCATGTGGGCTACACACTTGAAAAACATGACAGAAGAAGGCTCTGGCCAGAAAAGCCCAGCATATACCTTCGGACGGCAGTTAGACGCACAGCAGGAACAACTACAGGCGCTAGGTTTAGCAGTTAATTCAACGCATGAACAGCTCCAGCTAGTAGCCGCTCAGCTCGGCCAGCTCACGGCGTCATTCATTTCCGTGTTAAGTCCGCCTGTCACTCAGGCTTCGGTTACTCTCCTCCCTCCAGCTGAAGCGTCTGGGGAAGATCCGCTCCCAGAGGGTTCGTCTCCGAACCCGGAGAAGTTCTCAGGTGACAGCGGGGATTGTGGTGGTTTCATTTTCCAATGTAACCTCGTCTTTAATGGATCTTCTCGCACATTTTCTACTGACCAGGTTAAGATTCCTTACATATTACGTCTCTTATTCGGTAGAGCCTTTAGATGGGCAGAAGCTCGTTTTCCTGATTGTGATTCGTTTGGTTGTACCTTCCAGGAATTTATTACTGAGTTTAAGACTGTTTTTTGGTGGAAATAGACTCTGTACAGCAGTCTCGGACTTTACTCTCTTTGAAACAACGAGGAAGACGTGTATCTGATTTTTCTGTTGAGTTTTGCACTTTTGCTGCTGCCGCTGGTTGGGAAGCCAAGACGTTAAAGGCAGTATTCTTTCAGACTTTGGATAAAAATTTAAAGGATGAGTTAGCCTGAGTCAAGGAACCTAGTACTTTTGAGGGTTTGGTCGCTTTAGCTATTCGTTTGGATTCCCGCTTATGTAGTCATAACCAGGGCCAGTCTGAAAGACCCGTACGGTCTCTAGGTTCACCACCGCAGTTATCTGGTCCCAGCAGCTGGGGGTAACGCCATCGTCACCTCCCGAACCCATGCAGATAGGCCGTGTTCACTTAACAATGTCGACTTGAACCGACTTGGACCAAGCGGGCGAAACGTAGGAGCTTGTATTGCGCGCGTACGTACACTACCGCGTAACGGACACACGCAAACTGATTGTATGTGTCGATCCGTACATACACTATTCAAAAGCATTGCGGCTGTACGGCTGAAGGCAATGTTTCGTACGATTTTCCCTTGACAAGCAAAGAACGTCAGCAACGGTTCTCAGGGAATCAGTGCCTGTATTGTGGTGTTGATGGTCATTTTGTCAAGTCTTGTCTGGTGCAGCCAAAAGACCGGGTCCGTTGTCTTTAGTGGGGAAGGCGGCGGACAGTCATGTTAATTCCTCCCCCTCATCTTGTATTGACTCACCGTCATCCCGTTTCTGCCTACCGGCAACATTAGTTTTCAACCGAGACAGTTTTAACATCGACCTCACTTGTGTCCCCGAGCAGTATCATGGTCTGCGATTAGTGTTTGGTAAGAGTCGGGTGTGCTCACTCCCTCCACATCGCTCTTATGACTGTGCCATCGATCTGCTACCCGGGGCTCCGCTACCCTCCTGTTGCCTCTACAACATCTCGAGATCTGAACGTCAGGCGCTCGAGAAGTATATAGGTGAGTCACTGTCGGCTGGATTAATCCGCCCTTCCTCTTCTCCTTTAGGTGCAGGTTTCTTTTTTGTAAGGAAGAAAGATCGATCCCTCCGGCCTTGTATTGATTACTGAGGGCTAAATCAGATAATAGTTAAAAATAAATACCTGCTTCCCCTGTTGTCTTCAGCCTTAGAACCAGTTCAGAATGCTGTTATCTTCACCAAGCTTGACTTGTGTAACGCTTATCATTTGGTCCGGGTTAGAAAGGGAGACGAATGGAAGACTGCTTTCAAGACTCCATTAGGTCATTTTGAATACTCATACTTATGCTTTTTGGGTTATGTAACGCCCCAGCTGTTTTCCAAGCCTTGTTGAATGAAGTTCTCTGGGATTTTTTGAATGTTTTCGTATTTGTTTATTTAGATGATATCCTGATTTACTCCAGCAGTCTAGAACAGCACCAACAACATGTCCGTCTGGTGCTACAACGCCTCTTAGAGAATCGTCTTTTTGTGAAGGCTGAGAAATGTGAGTTTCATCAGCGCTCCTTCCTATTATCTCTGTCTTATTTTGGAGGGTGGGCAAGTTAGGTCCGACCCAGAAAAGATAAAGCCAGTAGTTGAGTGGCCTACCTCGGATCCTAGAAAACAGCTCCAGAGGTTTTTAGGGTTTGCTAACTTCTACCAATGCTTCATTAGAGACTATAACCGGATAGCTTCCCCTCTGCACGCCCTCACCTCCATTAAGGTTCCGTATGTCTGGAGCCCGGAAGCCGACGCTTCCTTTAACAAACTTAAGACCAGGTTTTCACAGGCTCCCATACTTATTCATCCCAGCAGTCTGAATCCGAAGGTAAATTACACCCATATGCTTTTTTCTCTCATCGGCTGTCTCTAGCCGAACGTAATTATGATGTGGGAGACAGAGAACTGCTGGCTATTAAGTTAGCGTTGGAGGAGTGGCGACACTGGTTAGAGGGATCCGAGCAGCCCATAATCATCTGGACCAATCATTTGCAGTCTGCCTGGTGTTTAAGTCCTCGTCAAGCCCGCTGGTCATTGTTTTTCTCCAGATTCAACCTCACCATAACCTATCGCCCAGGTTCGAGGAACATTAAACCAGACGCCTTGTCTCGTCAATTCACACTCCAAGAACACGAGAGAGAACCAGCCACTATCCTTCCTCCTTCATGCACCGTGGGTGCATTGCATTGGGAGTTGGAAGATCGCATTAACCAGTCGCTGAAGCTTGACCCGGATCCTGGAACTGGCCCGCCTGGACTGTAGTATGTACCCAGATCTGTGCACCCCGATGTGCTTTGCTGGAGCCACGACTCCAAATTCTCCGCTCATCCTGGAATTTATCGGACTCAGTCTCAGGTGTCCCGAAGGTTTTGGTGGCCGTCCTGGACTAATGACGTCCGAGAATATGTTCAAGCCTGCCCTATTTGTGCCCAAAACAAGGCCTCTAATCAACCCCCCTCAGGTCTTCTCCAGCCACTTCCTATTCCCAAGCGCTCATGGTTTCACATCACCCTAGACTTCGTTACCGGACTCCCTATGTCCCAAGGAATGACTACTATCCTAACCGTCATTGATCGTTTTTCTAAATCGTGCCATCTCATCCCCATTCGAAAACTGCCCAACGCCCTTCAGACTGCCCAACTCCTGATTAAACATGTATTCAGACTCCATGGCATCCCAGTTGATATCCTTTCTGACCGGGGCCCCCAGTTTGTGCATGGCTTAGCCTACTACTATGCATAAGGGTTTCTATATTATTAGGCGCCCGCCTATGCATTGAAAATGCATGGCGGAGCCTGCTACTATCCACCTAACAAGGGTTTCTTTATTCCATTTTATTTTTCCGTCACCGTTAATACAGGCCGAACCGTAGGGTCTACCCCCACAAACTATAAATTGAAACGTGCGTCTTGACATTGTGAAGTGTTCTTTTTGTACTTGACGCCATTTCCAGTTACCCTGGCAACAAAATTAACCAAAAAAAACCACTTCTTCAACACAGTTGAGGTCTCCATAATTCGGAGCTATACATGGCATTGATCTTGGTTCCTTGGGTTAGGTGTTTGGCTGTCAACCAAGAGGCTGCAGGATCAAAACCTGGTGTGGCAATTTCAGAGGTTTACATTTTTACCCAACATTTAATTTTCCTTTGGGTTTAAATAAGTATTTTTGAATTTAAATCAATACATTTCACCATTTTCTGATGCCTTTAACATTGTTATTCACATATTTAACTTTTAACGTCTTCAACACAATTGAAATCTCCATAATTTAGAGCCATGCATGGCACTGGTCTTTGGTACAGTGGGTTAGGTGTTTGGCTACCAATCAAGAGGCTGCAGGATCAAAACCATTATGGAAATTTGAGAGTTTTACAATTTTACCCAACATTTAATTTTCCTTTGGGTTTAATAAGTATTTTTGCATTTAAAACAATACATTTCACCATTTATTGAAGCCTTTAACATGTTTATTCACATATTTAATTTTTTCATGCTACATTGAAGTATTTAATCATGTTTTAATAACACCAATTTTCCATACTGCTTCGATGCAGACCTTCTCCTGTCGGCTGGTTTTGAGGAAGACAAATCCTTTTCACCTTAGACCAGCAACAACCCCAAACCCTCCCCATTCATTTCCTATGGAGAGGTTTTGAAAAATGCCATCTGCAAATCCAAAACACACATGTTTTCATGATTTTTTTACGCCTCTATTCACATTTTTCCAGCAAAAACCCATAGATTGTCTTGTTCCTCGATCCGTTACGAAATAAACGCATAAAGAATTACGTCTCTACCATTAACCATTACCATAAAGTATTTTATGTATTTTTTTCTTAATTTATTTTATATTAATACATAACCTCCTCCTTTTCCTGTCAAATCCTGCCACAAGCATTTCGCTGGCTCTCCTTATTATTGAAAACTTTGTAATGTAATGAGAGGTCAGGGACATCCTCCATCGGGATACAATGGCACCTTTTGAGACCCCCTGCATTGGCTGTGATGAATGGAGGAATCTGAAATTCGCACAGTCACTTCCTCTTAACATTTTTTAATTTTCCAGTGATTATCAGCCATGAGTCACTTTCCCATTTTGGATTTCACATGCTTTTCTTATTGGCCCTGGCCTGGCAGGACCAGGAACTGGCAGGATGCCCAGACGTGCCCCCCCCCCCCCCCGGCCAATACAGCACTACCCACCTGTTGGAAATGACGCTACACACCATTTTGGTCAAATGTTGAGTTCTGGGCCCAGATTTGGTGAGGCTTAGTTGCTAAAGAAGGCCAATCTGACCCATGGCCTTTGGTGAGCTTTGGTGACATTAAGTATTGGCACCCGTTTTGAGCCACTTCTCAGTACAGGATTTGGACCAAACTAACAGAGTACCATCACCCGGTCATACTGGACACAACCATGTTAGTGGCTAACGGTTAGCATGTTGCTAACCGGAAGTAGCTCTAGGAAGGTCTCACCAACTTCTGCTTCACAGAGGCTGTGTCTCATTCCGCCTACTTCTACACTTCGAACACTTAGTTTTAAGTATATAGTGTAGATAACACAAAAAGTCAGTGCACTGAAGGTACCCGGATGACCCCCTAAAAACGGGCACAAAATGCAGTGTGTAATGATGGACCCTACTCGCGCTAAACGGACGCCATCTTGACTACAAAGCGGAAAGGGAGGGGCTAGGGACGTCGGGAAGATGTTCCCATTTTGAAAATAATGGCGGACAATTCAGCCGAGACAGCCGGAGCTGCGACACCGCAATCATATAAATGTAAGTAATGGTGGTAATACGAGGCATTGTACTCGATAGGTGTTTGTAAAGTACACGAACATACCTCATGTTCAGCCAATATTTGGAGGATCCTGTGTTGACGTCGGAGGCGATATATTTTCCACATGCTGTGAATGTAAACGTTTGTTATTTGTAAACAAACGCCGGCATATATTTTTGGCGGGCTGAAAAATTTGCGTTCACGTGTGTTGCGTTCCTCACGTCATCCCGTCATTTCCGGTAAGCGTTTTAACTTAAGTGTTCCTTTTGGAACACTACTAACGGTCGAAAGTGGGCACTACGGCAGTAAGTGGTCAGTGCACATCAGCAGTGCACTGACGGAAGTATTCGGAATGAGACACAGCCCAGAGTTTGTACTTCCTTTAGTAGTTTGTAATGCCTTTAACATTTTTATTCACATATTTCATTTTTTCATGCTACATTGAAGTATTTAATCATGTTTTAATAACACCAATTTTCCATGGTGCTTCGATGCAGACCTTCTCCTGTCGGCTGGTTTTGATGAAGACAAATCCTTTTCACTCAGAAGATTTAATTTAAAATCCCCAAGCGATAAAAGCCTACGACCAAGGAACACAGAAGCTTTGCGGTTATGCGCACCACTAGGCGGGCGCCTTCTTCAATTTTTTCAGAAGTTGAACATTTTTAGTTATTTATTATTATTGTTAGTTCTCATATATATGAGTAGTTTATGTATTGACATTTAAGGAAGGGAGAACGCAGGTACACTACATTCAAGCCTGCAATGAACTGAACTGAATCGTTCTTAGATGCCGGTTTTAAGTTTCCTTTTGTTTCAGAGTGGTAAGAGTACACATCTATTTAAGTTATAGACTGAAAATAAGATATTTTTCATAATCCAAAATTAAACTGTTGAATTCTTTATTGAAGCTTGTGTTTAATCAGCTGGGTTATGTGCACTGACATTATCTTTGGCCTAAGCTCTGAATGCTAAGGGTAACTGTAATTGGTTGTTGGTGTTTGTACATGAGTGGAGGTAAACGGAGCTTTGGGGCTTCTTCCCATTTGTATATGTACATTTTGTGGTGGGAGGGTTAAATATGTGGAATACTGAGGGTACAGATACCATTATGTTCAAAGAACTCAGGTTAGCTACCCCCATTAAAGTCAAGGACGCTAGTGGGCGCTACACAAGTCCATCACCCACAGTCCACGTTTTAATACTCAGCAAAATTCTGATTTGAATTCTGCATAGTTGCATAGTTCCAATGACCAACTACAGGTGTGCGCCACAGGGCACCATGTAAACTCAGACATGTTTGAAAATGTGACTTTAGTGGTTTTAGCCAGGAACAAGTCAGCCCATGTACATGTGGTGGGATGGTGTTCCACCCTCCCCACTCTGTGCACCAGGTGCTAACCTGACATTAGCCAGATGGATTTCGCTCCGCGTAGCTCCACTCATCCATCTGGGACAGATCCATAGGAATGGCGTTTCAGAAGGCTGGGCCTTATCAAAAATCCTTCCATATGATTGGATAAGCCACTTGTCTGTCATCTTTATCAACGTGCTATTTCAACCACACACACCGAAGCCAACCCGTGACGCTGATGAGAGCGACGCAGGAAAAAACAAAACTTTTTTTTTAAATGTGTTTGTGGCTCTAATGGCACACGTTTTATTGACAGTGAGCTGACAGGAAGAGGGGGGAAGACAGGCGGCAAAGCGCCACGGGTTGGAGTTGATCCCAGGCCAACCGTGTCGAGGACTAAAGGCCTCTTAACATGGTTTGCACTAACCGCTCCGCCATGGGTGCGCCCTGGAAAACAAAACTTGCCAAATCCGGTCAGGAGAAGGGCGAAAACATCGTTTCCACCAACAAAGGCCTTCAGAGCCGTTCTCTGATGTTCTTTTAATGAAACAATATTAGGTAGATTGGACAACACAGAAGAAATAGCAGCATCAATGTTAACGCTTGCTTCCTCGATGCGAGCCGCCATTGTTGTCTGAATCAAAACAGTCTGACGGTCGCTTCTCCACTACGTCACATCTATGAAACTCTAGCCCTGTGTCCTGATTCACTGGACAATAAAATAGGTTGAAGAAATCACTCTCTATGGAAGATGTCCCAGATGGATGTGAGTGAAGCTTGATGGAGCGAAATTCATCTGGCTAGGGTCAGGTTACCAGGTGCAGCAAGAGGCACGCAATTGATTGGTGGTCGAAGCGGATGGCTTTTTATCTGAGCAGGCCACTGCGAGGTGCGTGTGTCTTTATTTTCTCTACAACATGTCGGCTGCCTAAGTAGTTGGTGTGCCTGATCCGCCTGGACAGGCTAAGCGAGCGGGGCAAGACTCCTCTGGCCCATTGAAAGGCATTTGGAGTTAGACGCCATTTTGATCCATCGTTTGAAGTGCTTTTGTTTTCTTGTATAGTTTGTTTCTTTATTAAACTAATTATCAAAACTAATGTGTTTGCTTTCTTTTGTTTTGTCTCACTAATTTGTTTTCTTTTGTATTGCATGTTTTGTTGATTTCTTTTTTTCAACTGTAGCTCAGGTGAAGATCCCTCTGCTCTCTGTTCCTTATGATGACCCTGGGGTGTCTTGCTGGATGAATACGTGATCAGCTGTAACTTACAATCAGCTCATTCAGAGTCAGCATTCAGGCTTTATTCCTAACTTGTCTGGTTTATCTACTCTACGCTTGGCTCTGCTGGTGCTGCTGCAGTGAAATGTGCCACGTTCCCTGTTTTAAACGTTTCAGTAATGAATGAGGCTGGTCAACAGTCCTGGACTGCCAGTCCATCCCTGCCTGCTATGCCTGTAGTCGCACAGTTGCGGTGCCGCTAGTGTGCAAACCAGACTTCTTTTTCTTTTACCTCATTGTCAGGTTATGGTGGACAGTGATTGGATTGAATATAATACAAAAGAAAAAAATCTGACTGTTTTTAATGAAAATATCCCAATATCAGCAATTTCCCTCTGGGATTATTAAAGTATTTCTGATTCTGATTATTAAACTTCATGTAATTTCCAGGGTTTATGCATCTTACAGGTGGAATACTGAGGCTGTTCAGAAAACATCCGGTGCTAAAGCCCCAGGTCTAATGGCCAATGAATCATACGTGGACACAAACCATCAAACCAACGTCGTGATCTCATTATGGTTTACCTAAAATCTATTCACAGGATTATTTCCAGAATTACACATAGACTACATGCTATGACTTACATTTAATCAAATCAATCAATCAATCAAATCAATTAATTTTATTAGTCAACTGCAATTTGCATTACAATCGAAAATTCAGTTCCAGTACAACCGTCCATAACGATTGACTGAGGCCTTGCGTTGCCAGGAACACAGCCAGTCGGCCGCTGCTAAAAAGCGCAGCCGTTAGGTGTGTTCCCCAAACTGCCCCAGACCCCGCTTTACATGGGGTCCCCAGGCGCTGCCCTTGAAACTCTCGAAGAGAGAGTTTTTTAGAAGTCCTCTCCCGCTCTTGTGGCATTGAAGGTTTCAGGGGCAGTCCCGATTAGATGCGTCTCTTGTATTACTTGTATTACCTATTCCTTTCACTTCCTGTTTTATTTTGTACTCATTTCCTCACTCTTTTTAGGCAGCTTCACTTCCTGAGTTCCTCCCTGCAATCAGGACCTGCCACAGCCTAATGCCATTCACCTGGTGTTTGTGCTCCTCTTTTGTTTGTTAGACTATTTAGTTCTCACTCATGCAGCTTCCTTTTGCCAGTTCGTCTTTGTTCTTAGACCCTAACGTTCCAGCCCTTTTTCCTGTAAGACTTAGCCTTCTAGTGTTTTTTACCCCAGCCTGAATTTGGACCTGTCTTTGCCTCCGTATTTGATACCTCTGCTTCTGCTGGATTTTTGGTGTTTGACCCAGGACTGTATTAAAGGAACTTTGAGTTTAAATCCACTGTGTCAGGTCTTGCATTTGAGTCCTCTGTTCCTGAGCCATATGACAGTACGAACTGGCCAGAAATGGACTCAGCAGACTCTGATTCAGTGCTGAACGCCCTGGATGCCCAGGGGAGACGGATCCACTAACAGGAGGAGCAACTGGCTCACTTACAGCAAGGGATTAAGAAGCTGAGTGAACAACAAGGCCAGTTCATGACCTCAGTCGCTGATCAACTGAGTTTCCTGGTGGATCAGATTCAGAGGTTTCAGCGTTCTCCTGACCAGCTTACCATCAATGAGGATCCGGCACCATCTCAGGTTAAGGAGGGTGTTGTTGCCCAGCCCTTTCGCCTTCAGTCCCTTCTGCTCATCTTGCCCGTCTGGAGAAATTTTCTGGGAACTCTGGTGAGTGTTGTGCATTTTTGACACAATGCGGCCTCCATTTTGAGCTGCTGCCCCACTCCTGCCCTACGGAGAGAGCCAAGATTGCCTTTATTATCAGCCATCTTTCTGGCAGAGCAGACCGTGGGCTACCAGTGAGTTGGAATGAAATTCAGCCATTTGTGGGTCACTAGATCTTGTCTGTCCTACTATATTACTCTCCACTTCTGAGAAAAATGTTGAACAGAAGGTTTATATTGACTCTGATGCTGATGCTAACCTGATGAATGCTCGCTTTGCAGAACGGTTAAACCTAAGGGTTGTTCCCCTTGAGGAACATCTGCAGGCCACTGCTCTGGATGGACGTCATTTGTGTTCAGTGTCTCACCACACCCAACCTGTCAAGATTACATTCCCCGACCATCATTCTGAGATGATTAAGTTTCTTCCAGCAGACTTCCCGGAGCATCCCGTAATCCTAGGTCATCCCTGGCTAGTTCTGCATAACCCAAACATTGATTGGCCCACAGGTTGTATTCTGTCGTGAAACTGCAATTGTCCCCAGAACCAATCGGGTTCTGAGAATTTTTTTTTTCCTCTGCATTAACCCAATCTACTGTCCCCCACGCCTTGTTGGTCACGCCTACATTATGCGGACCATGGAACAAATTTTGATACCAAACACAAATTACCTGAGTGAAACCAAAATGGTCTCACTTATTAAATGAATAAGCTGTCCTAACCAACATGGCACAATGAGGGGGATGACACAAACCCCTAAAACTAATAACTGCTTGCACATCTGGCTGCAACAGCTGCCTTCAAGCTTTTGCATAAATGTAAAATGAGTGCCTTACATTACTTTGGAGATATGTTGGCCTACTATTTTATGCAGAATTGTTTTAAAGGCATACTATGCAACATTTTTCAGTTAATTAATGTGTTCCATACCGTTTTGGATGATTAAATGAGTCATTTCAGGTCGAACAAAGGTTTTCTCGGCCGCCCTGGGGGTCTGTGGGGGAAATACCGCACTTGCAATTGCAAGAGCTCACGGCCCGCACACACAGAAGTCTCGCTTTACGGCGAGAACTCCATGTGTTTTTGCCCTGCCATTCACTATATGCACGCGCGAAAGCAACAACAAAGAACCGCGTGCTAACGTCAAATACACATGCAAGCATATTGAGTTTTATTATTATTATTATTATTATTTCATTTTTGTTTATGTTGGCGAGACGCTACTGCGGCGAGGCGGCGGCCGCGGCTTGGCGAGGCGGTAGCGGTAGCGTCTCGCCAACATAAAAAAAAAAATAATAATAATAATAATAATAAAACTGGCGAGGCGGCCGCGGCTGCGGCTTGGCGAGGCGGCGGCGGCCGCCTCGCCAAGATAGCGCTGCAGGAAGCTTGATGTTCATGCCTTCACTGTGTTAGTCATTGTTTGTACTGCCGTTTTTTCCACTTTTCGTTGTGTTCGCCTGTCTGCTAAGCTCAAAACAACAGCGCCTGGCTTGACGGAGAAACCAGAACAGCTGAGCATCTTTATGACAGTGCACTTTTACTTTCACCCTCTGGGGGGAGCCTCGCTGGAAAATCAACCCCGGTTGCATAGTATACCTTTAATTCAGTCACAATGGATGATCTCGAACCATGACCTGTTGAAGTTCATGTTACAACATCTCTGTAGCGTTTAAACCTGGCCTTTTCACTATTAAATTGGTATTAAATCTATATTTCAGAAGTATTATTTTGGCATCTTGTAAAAATCAGTTAAAACTGCTCTTATTAAACATATATTGAAATATGTTAAGTTAAAATTAGTAAACCTTATGATTACCAAAGTAAGGCCATACAATAAGTATACAAATGGTGTATAGGTAAATAAGTATACTATTCTTATGCACACATAAGTATAGTATAAATATGTCAAAAGTAGGTACATACATTTAGTAAATAAACTTTATTTAAGTTTTAGAAGAAAAAAACTGTGTGCTTGTCCAGAGTTATCCACTCTCCTCTGGGTTGACCTGGATCGGCTGATGTTGAACAATAACTGGAGGGAGTAGACCTTGCCGATCTTTTTTGACCTCCTGTTCCAAGAAACAAACTTGCATTAGTTTAGTGATTTCTTATTTAAGTTGGAAATGAAACATTATCTAATTCTATTTTCTGACACTGGTTAAAGTTGGGTCAGAACTGACATACTTTCATGCATGAATACAAACACTATGAAAAACAGGCAACTGGACTTTTGATCAGTTTTTCTGAAAAAGTTTCAACACCTATCCAGGAGTCATTGTCTGTCTTTATCTGAGTCTGTGCTGGATTTAATGTTCCTGTATTGTTTTCCTCAATGAAATGAACTACTAAATATTCCACAATTAACTGTTAGCAGTATTATAACAAAGTGGACAACACTGAAGCAACAAAGTTGAAGGTGGCATAAAAGTACAAAATGGAGTCAGTGGGTGTTGGGGTAGAGATTGTGCAGAGGTCTACAACTTTCTGCTAAGTCAACAGCTACAGAACTCCAAAGTTCTTGTGCATTTTAGCTTAGCTCAAAGAAAAATGAACAGTTTCTAACCAGCTGCATACAAACATTACATTAAAAAGTTCAATGCTGTAAAACCTGCCAGCACTGAACTCTAGAGCACTGGAGGCATGTTCTCTGGAGGGATGAATAATCTGTCTCCACCAGTTCACAAAGTTAGGTCCGTAAAAACATGGATGAGCGAGAGAGAATTTGAGACCCGACCTCGACCATCTCTAGGATGAATTAAAGTGAAAATCGCAAGCCTGTGTTTCTTGTCCAACATCAGTCTCTGACCTTACAAATATACGTTCTTGTAAAGTCAAAAACTTGACTTAATTTAAATTTAATGTAAAACTTTAGGAAATGTTACTTGTTACTAAGGAAATGCAGGCCTCTGACATTGAGGAAATTCATAAAAAAATCATCTAGAGCTGAAGATCCTTAAATAATTTAGAGACCCAAACTGACTAAATATTTAGCCTGATTTTACATCACAAAATAAAAAAATGTGTCTGTGTAAGTGGATGTAAAACTCTGAGTTCAACAGAATATATGTTAAATCGGTCATGAAGTCTTTCCAGCTTATGCTGGTCCATAAATTGCAGTTTTACCTCTGTGCTGTCCTCCAGCGCCTGCATAATTGCTGCCACCACCAGGTTTACAAGCACAAACTGGACCGTGACGACAAATGTGGAGAAGAAAATGGGAGAGGCCCAGAACAGGTAGCTGGGACAGTTACTGTCACCGATCCGGCACTCCCTCATGGTGTCCTGCATGGCAGAGAAGGAAAAAGTCAAAAGTGTCAAAGTCCAACAATCCAAAGTTAATGTATATTATTTAATCAGTAATTATTTATATTTTAATATATCAATATACTGAATTAATTTTGTCCTTTAAAGATATGGAAGTTAGTTTTGTTATATGGCACACTGCAATACAGAAACATAAAATAATACAATAAATATCCAAATGATTATACAATTTGAATATTTAATGATTTAATATTAAATATTAGTAGATTAATTGTAACAATTAGCACAGCTTAACTTTAACAAACAATTTCCACATGGTATGTCTAACCCTAACCCAAGTCATTCATACTTTAAGGATGCCGCTCCAGTTGTCTCCAGTGCAAACTTTGTACAGCGTCAGCAGGGCCACCCCAAAGTTTTCAAAGTTAGTGTGGCGGTGCAGGCCAAGGCACGGAAAGTCTTCAGAGCATTCTGATCAACACAGAACAACAACAAATTAATCACGTTTCAAAGGAGGTGACATTTGGACAAGAGGGCAAGAAAGCAGCCAGGGACACACCAAAGGACAAATCTCCATCAAAATGCTGAGTAAGGATGTTCTAATTATCTCCACCTTTATGTGATATACCTGTGTGACAACCCAATGGGCTTCACTGCTCATTTAGTTGGTAATATTAGCAAAACTTCACTCCAATAACATAAAGCGAGGCTCTGTTTTGTTCTTTTGACTCTACCCAAGTTTACTGAGTTCATATTCTAGATATAATTATCTTGTGTAAACAGATTCATACCAATAGCTTTTAAAGTTGTAGTAAACCTACTCCCGACTAAGATGTCTTAAGAAGTTACAGGCCTGTATCCAATCTTCCTTTCTTTTGTGAAACTATTTAAACAAATATTTGTTAATCAAGCATGTGACTATTTCCTGTTTGAAGAGCTTCAGTTATGCTTTCAGGGCTCATCGTAGCACTGAAACAGCTCTGGTGAAAGTCACTAATAATATCCTCATGGCACGATCAGCCCATTGTTTATATCTAGTCCTCAGGAGAATTCAAGAAGAGCTGGGACGATGACCGCATGGCTCAACCCCTCATGCAGAACCTCAAATCAGAACTGTAGGATGGGTCCAGATCATTAAGAGCTTTAAAAACAAGGCTGCCAGTGGAGAGAAAACCCCACAGGGATGATGTGCCCACCTCTGGAGGATTTAGTTAAAAGATATGTTGCCACATTTTATCTGTTGAGGGGCGACTGAGAGAGACCAACATAAAGAGGGTTACAGCAACAAATTATTGAGCTGATAAAGCTGATGCCATTAAAAATAAAATAATTGGCATCCTCCCAAACATGATTACCTCATCCTCAGTAAGTGAGGCAGCATTGGAGGAATCTTTAGAATCTGCGCAGTGTTTGAACTGTTTAGAAGCAGTAGAGCTTTCTGAGCTATCTAAAATTTTAGCTTCATCTAAACCTTCTACCTGTATGTTAGACCCAATCCCAATCAAGTTGTTTAAGGACATATTCCCTTTGATCGGTGGCACTATTTTAGACATGATTAATCTATCCTTAGTAAATGGATATGTACCACAGGTTTTGAAAGTAGCTGTTATTAAACCTTTACTTAAGAAACCTTCTCTTGATCAAGATGAGTTAGTAAATTACAGACCTATATCTAATCTTCTTTTCTTATCTAAAATTCTTGAGAAAGTAGTTGCTAATCAACTTTGTGAACATTTACAAAGTAATGACCTACTTGAGGAGTTTCAGTCAGGCTTCAGAGCTCATCATAGCACTGAAACAGCTCTGGTGAAGGTCACTAATGATATTCTCATGGCCTCAGATAATGGACTTGTGTCTATACTTGTCCTGTTAGATCTCAGTGCTGCGTTTGATACAGTTGATCACAATATTCTCCTACAAAGACTTGAACATACTGTAGGGATTAAGGGGAAAGCATTAGGCTGGTTTAAATCTTATCTGTCAGACAGATTCCAGTTTGTTCATGTTAATAATAAATCTTCCTCAAACTCTAGGGTCACCTGTGGAGTACCACAGGGTTCAGTCCTTGGACCAATTCTCTTTACTATATATATGCTTCCGATAGGCAAAATTATCAGACAGCATGGGATTAATTTCCACTGTTATGCTGATGATACTCAGCTATATTTATCCATAAATCCTGATGAATCCAATCAATTACTTCGACTGCAGTCATGTCTTGATGACATCAAAAGCTGGATGACTTTAAATTTCCTGCATCTAAATTCTGACAAGACCGAAGTTTTAATCTTTGGGCCAGAGTCCTCAAAAAATAAACTTCTTAACCAATCACTTAATCTGGGTGGCATTAACCTGGCCTCTGGTAATAAAGTAAAAAATCTTGGTGTTATTTTTGACCAAGACATGTCATTTAAATCCCATATTAAACAGGTTTCCAGAGTTTCCTTTTTTCACCTCCGGAATATCGCCAAAATTAGAAACATTCTGTCCAGGAGTGATGCTGAAAAACTGGTCCATGCATTTGTTACTTCAAGGCTGGACTATTGTAATTCTTTACTATCAGGAAGTCCACAAAATGCAGTTCAAAGCCTTCAGCTGATCCAAAATGCTGCAGCAAGAGTTCTGATGAAAATCAACAAGAGGGATCATATTTCTCCAATTTTAGCTTCCCTTCATTGGCTTCCTGTTAAATCAAGAATAGAATTTAAAATTCTTCTTCTAACGTATAAAGCCCTTAATAATCAAGCTCCATCATATATCAGAGCTCTGATTACCCCGTATGTTCCTAACAGAGCACTTCGCTCTCAGACTGCAGGTCTGCTGGTGGTTCCTAGAGTCTCTAAAAGTAGAATGGGAGGCAGATCCTTTAGCTATCAGGCTCCTCTCCTGTGGAACCAACTCCCAGTTTTGGTCCGTGAGGCAGACACCCTGTCTACTTTTAAGACTAATCTTAAAACTTTTCTTTTTGACAAAAATTATAACTAGTGACTCATGTTACTCTCAGTTACCTTTATAGTTTTACTGCTATAGGCTTAGGTTACTGGAGTATATCAGGAACTAATTTTCTCACTATATTGAGTTCTACTGTTCTTCAATTATGCATTATGTGTTGTCATTTCTGCTTTAACTTTCTGTTCTCTCTCTTTTCTCTTCATAGTAGGTACACCTGGTCTGGCGTTCTGTTAACTGTGACATCATCCAGAGAAGACGGCTCACCCGCTACTACCATCTAATGTAGAACAGATTACTAGATCAATGTGTGCTTCTGTGCTTTTTTGTTTCTCTTGTGTCTCTGTTCTGTCTTCTGTAACCCCAGTCGGTCGAGGCAGATGACCGTTCATACTGAGCCCGGTTCTGCCGGAGGTTTTTTTTCCCGTTAATGGGTGGTTTTTCTTCCCACTGTCGCTTCATGCTTGCTCAGTATGAGGGATTGCAGCAAAGCCATGTACAATGCAGATGACTCTTCCTGTGGCTCTACGGTTCCCCAGGAGTGAATGCTGCTTGTCGGGACTTTGATGCAATCAACTGGTTTCCTTATATAGGACATTTTTGACCAATCTGTATAATCTGACCCAATCTGTATAATATGATTGAACTTGACTTTGTAAAGTGCCTTGAGATGACATGTTTCATGATTTGGCGCTATATAAATAAAATTGAATTGAATTGAATAAAAATGTGTAGAGCCTCTCAAGATTAGTACGGCTTAAAAAGGCCTAAATTAACCTAGAAGACTGTAAATAAAGAAATACATCTCACAACTGAATCAACTTGTTTGCTGAATATAAAATCTTTGTCAAAAGTCACACCCAGATTTCTTACAGTGGTACTACATTTAAGAATCAGAGTGCTGACATTAGTGGTGGCAATCCCACTGAACAAAATGTTTTCATTTGTTAATTTAAAAAGAAGAAGTTCTGGGTCGCTCCAAGTTGCAGCAGATAGCGAAAAAAAGGACCAAGAATGGAACCCTGTGGCACCCCACATGACAGAGAAGCACTAGAGGAAGATACATTATTAATCATAAATGTGAAAGACCTGTCTGTCTGAGAGGATGTGAACCATTTAAGTGATGAGCCCCAGATACCTAGTGGGTTAACATAGTGGGTTGATTGAGACAAAATGACAGAATGACAGATGGTATCAAAGGCTGCAGTGAGGTCCAGCAGCACCGGGACAGGCACCTACCATAAATGGAAAAAGCAAAGTCACTATGCACTTTTAATTAGGGAGATGCTGTCTTATGTTGCAGTCTGAAGCCGGACTGCAATTCCCCTAAAACCCTAATTATTTTCTTAAAATGTAGTTGAGTAAAGAAAATGTCTAAAACCTAGGAAAAGAAGGGCAAAAGATAAACATACAGTAGGCTCAATTCCTGAGCTAAGACATGAGTTAAAAAAAGACAAGAGTTGGAACAGTGATGTTGAAAACCCCTGTCAACAACCTGGTGTGAAAAAAGTCAAGGGGACAATTAGTAGCTCCTATGTGTTGCCCAATTATGATCAAATGAGAAAATTATACTGGTTTAAAGGAGCAACAAGCTAAATTTCATTATTTTAGAAATAACTAAAAAAGTGTTTTGTGATGAACTAAAGGTATTTTTTTAGATGGACTATGGTATGACGTTACACACGATTTCTCTGTGTTGTTCTCCAGGCTCTTTTTCACATAGCCAGTGCGGCTGCGTGTGCATGAACGTCCATGTGAATAGCTTCCTGTCTCGGGTTAGCCCCTCCCTGCCCATAAAATGCCACCGCCAGGCACAAAATGGGGAAGAGGAAGCCCAATGGATCAAAACAATATCTTACTAAGAACATTATAAAGTTATGAGTTACCTACTTCTTCACCAGACATGTTGCTCTGAAAGGTGGATGCTGTTTTGCTCCTATAAACTGTTTAAAAACTGCAGAACCAGCACGGACAGCAGAGACCAGTACGTAAACACCGTACCATCAACATCTCTAACAGGCACCGCTTTCTCCAGGACAAGGGATCAAATTCTCATTAGTAGTGACTGAGACATCAAGCTAAACAGAAGTGGGTGGGTTTGAAACAAACCTAATTGTATCAAATAACACCACAGGCCAAAGGCTGCTGCTGGGGATGATGTTAGACTAAAACTGGGTTTTTATTCTTGTCTATCCCTGGTGGAGACCACGGATCTGTCTTTCTTCCACTGTCCTTCAGCCTTTCAGCAGTTGTTGGGAGTCCTCTATATTAAGGAACTGGGTTGAGCTGAATGAACAATATGGATTCTACAGTACCAACCTCCTGAGCAGCGGATGTGTTTATGTTTATTATGTCAGCCGTGGTACACACCTAAACCTCCAAAGAGCTCCACTCCGAGCGCAGCGTAGATGAAGAAGAAAAACATGAACAGGAGGCCAAGGTTTCCAACCTGGAATCAAAGAGCAGCTTCAATCTACAGGTCAGGAAATTCACACAGAATAAGTCCTTTCAAAACAAATTCCTGTACTTTTAATGAGAAATAAATTATGAGTCCAATTCCTTATTATTTAATCTAAGTATTGGGGACCCAACAAGATCCAATGGTTTTCTACAAAGATTGGAACCTCTCACGGCAACAATTTATACACACATGATCGCACACACACACACACACAAACACACACACACACACACACACACACACACACACACACACACATTCTTGTGATACTGTGTTCATTATTATTAATCTTAAACATGACATAATATAAGTGACGTTAAACATCATATTTATAGTCAGGTTTACAGGGAAGGAGCTCTATTTTAAGTTTGCTCCAAGAGGTATTTGAAAAGTCATTATAAAAATATAAAATAGTTATAAATCTAAAGGTTTAAATTCACATTAAAAAAGAACAACTAGGATGGGAGTGTGCGTGGCTTATCTGAGGACCTTTGAGGCATGCCCCCCCCCTTTTTCCCCTCTTTGCTAATTTCTGATTTGTGTGACTAAAGGCCACTACTGTCGAAAAAAATAATTATTAAAAATAACAAATGTAGGGCTATTGCGGGTTTATTGTGCAAAAAAAGAAGCTTCAAGGTTTGATATTTCTGTTATCAGTTATAGCCGAATGTGAAGCAAACCGAGCTCAGGGCCCGGTCTGATCTTTAGTTGGTTCTATATTTGCCCTCTAAAACCTGACATGATGATGAAACCTTCCAGAAACAACGTTGTTCCTGACCAAATTAACACATTTCAAACCTACTTCAGTTTTGGTTCTGTCACAATAATAGGCAATTTTTTTTTTTGCTTCAAATAAAGAAGTTAGATTGTAAGTCAATCATTTAATAGTCAATGTTGTCTATATGAACAGCGACTTAACACAACAAAAGTGAAGCTATAAAACTGGTGTCAATGCGGTTTGGTTGAACGTCACCCTTGTGTTAGTGTATCTAGGGGAAATAATTGGGCATAACGATGCAACCAGTTCAAAAACACCACTTCTGAGAATCAGATAAACCACCAGCCCATTTCAGACTGTTTTAGCACAAGCTGCATTTTATGTAAATACTACATGCTACATATACACACATTACATCACTGCTGTTGAGCTCCTATCGCCCTCATCAATGACTCCATGTTGTCTCAGGTCCAGTAACATCACTGTGGAGCTATTATGCCATGTCAAATTTCACGTTACTTATTTTTTGGTTTTGTGGAGCGCAACATGCTCCCTATCTTTTGAGGACTTGGTTTGAGCTGTTTTCTCTGTCGTCATTAGTGGAGTCTATTACAAAAAGCAGCATTTGAAAATACCACCTCCTCGTAGTTTATTGCTCTGCGCTGCTCTGCAGCCAGTCAGCATTGGCAACTTCCTGCAGGTGAGATAAGCGGCTCTACGACATGGCGAGTGAGGCATTAATCGGGCGACACATCAAAGTGATTATGAAATTCGTTGCCAACGCTTTTAATTGTCGATTTTTAGCAATTTCATCGATTTGTTGTTGCAGCCCTAGTTTTAACGGACCACCTTGAGAAAAGATCCCACAGTGTGTGTTTTACCTGGCACAAGGTTCTGGTGATGGTTTTAAGCAGAACCTTCATCTTGGTGGTCTTGAGAACTAAACAGAAGACAAGAAGCATCAGGTGAACCAGTCTCAACTCAACAGC
Organism: Fundulus heteroclitus; assembly: GCF_011125445.2. Classification (NCBI taxonomy): domain Eukaryota; kingdom Metazoa; phylum Chordata; class Actinopteri; order Cyprinodontiformes; family Fundulidae; genus Fundulus; species Fundulus heteroclitus. The sequence goes on from NC_046365.1 coordinate 5,101,640, forward strand.
TGGGTTGACCTGTGAATCCTTTCTTACTAAGGACATTTCCCTTCAGAGTCCGTTTTTGTACCTTGTGCAAGTCTGAGGACTCTCATCACGCGGAAGATGCTGGGTTTGATGGGCATGTTGTCAGAGAGTTTGAGCTGGCTCAAAACGACGCTGATGACAGAAATCAGGGCAATAAAGACGTCCAGCACGTTCCATCTAAACACACATAAGATGAGTCAGGTGCTTCCAGGATTAGCCAACTGAAGGGAGAGAGAGGTGCAGAGGGAAAGGGTCTCTTACCCGACTTTCAGGAACCTCACTAGGCCAAAAGCGATGATCTTCAACACAACTTCAAGGACCAGCACGATGGTGATGACATAGAAGACCCACTCTAAAAACTGTTGCACAGACTGAACACACACACATCAGTTACCAACCCTGACCACCGAGAGCTGAAACAGACACAATTTTTTAGTCTGTCTGTGTGTGTGTGTGTGTGTTACCTCAGGCTGTTCATAGTGCTCTACACCCATCAGCAGCAAGCTGACAATGATGATGGCCGTTATGAAGCACTCCACAGACTCATTTCTGCAGAGGTTGAGGATTTTGAGACGTAACCAGGAATAGTTGAGGAAATACGTCACCTCCTCATGCTCTGCAACACACCAGTTCACAGGTATGTTCATAAGGCCTTGCAAAAGTATTCATACGCCTTGACCTTCTTCACATTCTGCCATGTAGTAGCAGTAAACGTCAGTGTATTTAGTTTCATTTGTATGTAACTGACCAACACAAAGAAGAGTTTAATGGAAAAGAGGAAATTTGATATGGATGCTGTGTCACTAGATTGTTTTTAAGGTGAAGAGGCTGACCACAAATGCATGTATGTCAAACAAAATCCCAAGAAAATGATTGTAGCTTTTAGTTGGAACATAACAAATGTCCAAACGGTGTTCAAACATAAAGTTGTGTAAAACAGAAAACATACAACCATTAGCAGAGTCTGAGATACCTTGATGCCTCTAAAACGGAAAGATCATCTTGAGCTGGCAGAGATGCTAGTTTTCATTAAAGATAAGCCAGGTGGTAACCAGTCTTACCACTGTCTGTGTCACTCTCGGTTTCTTTGACTGTTCTCTGCTCCCGCTGACATTTGTTAAAGGTTTCCACCATCACCCCGATAAACATGTCCAGCAGAAGGAAGCTCATCAGGATGAAGGAGATGAAGTAAAAAAGCATCCAGAGGTTGTAGTTGGGCTGCGGCTGAGGACAAAAACAATCAAAGTTCCTTCACTGGTCTCTGTGAAACGGCATGCTTCCTGCTGCTCTTCCACACACCCTTGGTGCAATAATGTTTTTTCTCTTCAAAATATTAAATCTGAGGAGAAGGTTGCTTTGCCCACAAGAATCTCTCGTCTCTGCTGTTATTGTCAGAAACCAAATCAGAACCGGTACATGTCCCTTTCTGGGTAACCTTGAGCCTGTTCTATAGCTGCTGTGGCTTACTACATCCTCTGCAGGAAGACGGGGAGGCAGAGCTTAGTCACAGCAGAGCGAGGGACAGAAATTTGATGTTATCTCCTACAGGCTCCTATTTCCAAACTAAACCCGTCTACTTTTCAAAGTTACCAAGTTTAAAAAAATATATACCGTGAAACCTGCAAGAGTTGTTTGTTACATTACTATGTCTCTGTTGATGGTTTTGTGAGGTACCTGTTGGTCAACTCCCACTGCGTCCAGCCCGTCATACATCAGGTTAACCCAGCCATCCTTGGAATACATCACAAACACAGATATGGCGGCCTGAAAGGGACATGCGAAAACAATGCTTGTCAAGTCAGCTCTCGTATGGTTTTCCATGAACTGGGATTCAAATTACAAGATAAAAAAAATTATCTGTAATTTAAAAGCAACATTTAGCTCAGGCCTCTGCTTTGAAATAGAAAGTGATACTTATTTAATTTGCCTAAAAGTAGTAAAATCACAATGATATAAGAAAGCTAAACAACAATCAGAGAGAATCAGAATGTCAGTATTTATGTACGGAAATTATAAACTTGCTTTTACTTCAATAATTTCTGTTAGCAGTGGACCTGAATTCACAGAGCAACTAAATACAAGCTGTGAAACATACATGTAAAACAAGAGGCCCAGCCCTGCCATGGTAAACAATACAAACATAATACACTTCTAGTGGTACCACAACGAGCAGGTTTCTCAGTTTTGAGTCTACATCTAAGACCAAGTCTCACTTCCCTTGTGTAGCTTCAAGCTAATTCTTTTTTTTATTTTTTATCTAAGTGCCTCTTCATGAGTTAAAACATTTCCCCTTTGGAGTAAATACCTTTTATCAATATATCTTATGCTATTGGCAAAACAATGTCCACCTTTTGGGAGTGATGACGCAAAAAAAGTTTCATCATACTAAAAAATATACTTGTGTACAAAACACAATTTTAACAAACCTCTGACATGTAAATAAAATTAAACTGTCATGTTTCAAACCTACTAAACTCAGAAGTACATTCTTGTCATCTTTATTTATTACACATTTTCAGCAACAAAGTCGAGCCTGTCTACAGCATCTGGCTTCAGACATGCTCAGAGGCATGCTACAATGCCTCTGCAGGGATGCTTTACTTTAGCAAGAACAGGGAAGTTGATCACAGTTGGTTGGAATATTAATGGTGCTAAAAAAGAGCCATCCTAGGATAAAACCCGATGGAGGCAACAAAAGACTTGAGACATGGGCAGAAATGATCCTACAGCTCTAAACACACAGCCAGAGGGATAGTGGAATGGCTAAAATCAAAATATATTCATGTGTTGGAATGGCCCAGTCAAAATACACACCTAAAGCTGATTAAGACTTCCGTAAACATTAATTTTTAATTTACGTGTCAAAAATCAATTCTGAAGAACATGCAAAATGAAAAGTCTGACTCCATTTTCCTCCCACTTCACAATTATGCACTACTTTGTGTTTATCTGTCACACACATTTTTATCAAAATATTTGGTTATTGTGGAGAAAAATTTAGAATTTTTTTTTTTTTTGCTTGCTGATGTCGCTTATATGAAAATGTCCTGACAAGAAAAATAGCACAGAGAAAGTGATTATTGGAGTCGCTTAAATGTTGCTTTAGGACACAGGACATTTCTGACCAACAAATGAATAATGAGCACAAATTATCACTGGTGTGTATTAAACAGCCAAGAAAATGTGACTCAGCTTTGTTTCCCTACTGTTCAGTTCCTACCTGAATCAGGTTGTCAAAGTTGTACTCCTTTTTAACCCACTTGTAGTTGGCTTCCAGACAGTCAGACTTGTTGAGGACTCTGGTTATGTTCCCACCCACGCAGTGGAAGAACTTCCCTTTAAACAGCTTCAGTTGGAGGGGAAGACATAAATACAGAGTTTAGTTTAATCAACCGTAGCCATCAGACTATTACCTCAAACCTCGTAGGCTTTTATACTGATGATGCAGCAAAATAGGAAAGCTCTTAGTGTCCTATAAATGAACTAACCTTGCTGGAGAGTGATCTCTAGTTGTAAAGTATTCATACACCTTGAACCTTTTTACATTTTGAGACACTACTACTACAAATTTTGTTGTATTTAATGGGAATTTATAGTCATAGACCAACACAATGTAGAGCATTATTATAAACCAGATGGAAAATCCTACTTGGTATTCAAAAGATTTTTCAAACAGAAATGCGAAATTTGCAGCATGCATTTCTCATTCAGCCCCCTTGTGTCAATAGTTTGCAGGCCATCCTTTTCTGCAGTTCCAGCTGTCCTTTGGGGTGTGACTCTCATTCTTATTTGCACAAAAGCTCAGTCAAACTGCCCAGAGAGCATCTAGGAATTTCACTTTTTGAGTTTTGCCAGAGATTAATTGGGTTTTGGTCACCGCCTACTTGGATGCTTTTGCCTCTGCTCCCTGCTTGTTTGGTTGGATTTTTTTACATTTTAACTTTCATTCTAAACAGTCTTCTCCTAAGCTGCCATAGAATAAGCAAACCACAGGTCCAAAAACCTTAATATTTAAATTATAATTTTTGGACCAATAGCAGAGCAATCAAATGTTAGCCCACAGCTTCAGCTAGTAACCACGGATCAGGCCCGAAATCTGGTGTAGTGATGGATTCTGACCTGAACCTCCAAAAGCATCTAAATACAATTACCAAGTCCGTTTTGTATCGCCTGAAGAACATTTCCGGGATTAAAGGACTAATGTCTCAGCAGGGTCTGGAAAAACTTATCCATGTGTGCTGAAACCCTGAAATCGTTTAAATCCAGGTTAAAAACCTGGTTTTAGAGTTGCCTTTAAATGAAGTTTGTAGTCCAACTTGTCTTATATATCTGACCTACTACTACAATTCCACTGCAATGTGTAATGCTTTTCTTTCCTGTTTTTTTGTTTCATTCATGTATAACACTTTGAATATACTTGCTACTGAAAAATACTTTATGAATAACCTTGCCTTGCCTGAACCATCCTAATGTGAACGGACGTTGATCTAAACAATTCTGTTGTAGCTCTGACATGTTTAAGCTTTAACCTTGCTAGAAAGTGAACCTTTATCCCGGTCTCAGGTCTTTTGCAAGTCTTTTACAGCCGCTAATAGGTTTTCTTCCAGGATGGCTCCTCGTTTAGACCCATCAACTCTGAACATCTTCCCTGTCCTGGTTAGACCTCACATAATGACTCTGCCAAGACCATGTGTGAGTTCAGGGTTCTTCCATTCTGATGGTTCGACTTGTGCTCTGTGAGATGTTCAAAATTGTTGATGTTTTATTCAAGCTAAACTCTTGCTTAAACTTCCTAACTGTCACGAACGGGGACAGAAGGACCCAGTATTTAGGCCAGACAAGCAGATGAGCTTTAGAGGAGTTTATTAAAGGCAGTCTGGTAAGACAGCGACAGGCAGGCTCAGTGGTCAGAGTACAATCCAAGGTCGGTACACCAGTAGAAGAGAATAAACAAGCAAGGATCAGGCAGACTCAGAAACTCCAAAAACAGAAACTGGTCAGGTAATACAAGCAGGCAGTCAGAACAGGGCAGGAAAAATCAGGTACAGGGTTCAGGCTGTCTCAGAAATCCGGAGGCTAATTGGGTCAGGTCAACAGGTAAACAAACAGAACAGGCAATGCTGGACTAGACTCACCAAGTGGCTCAAAAGACAATAATCTGGCACAGTGCAGGAGACAGAGGCAGGTATAAATAGGGGAGTGAGCAGGTGAATTGAGTAGAAACTAATTACGATAAAACAGGTGGAACTAATCAGAGGCAGGGGAGTGACTGACAGAGAACCGAACTGATAGGTTGGTGACTGCTGACAGGGGAGTGACAAACTGATTGGGTGAAAACAGGGAGGTGAGGTGGCAAGTGAACAGAACTGAAATAAAAGCTTGCAGGACCCTGACTGATAATATAAAACGAAGAACAAAAGCAAACCACAACAAAACTCAAACTATTTCATAAACCAAAACTAAGACAGAACCTAAACCTAAGACAGAATCGGTAAAATAGAAAGAAGTACAAAACAAACTAATAACAAAACTCCAATCATGACACTAACTTTATTTGTGGTCTGTCTCCTGTGTTCCTTGGCTTTCATGAAGATTTTTGTTCATTGGTCTTAACTGAACAGCTGGATTTATACTGAGATAAGATTACACACAGGTGGGCCCAATTTCAACACTATCTTCTAAATAGTGATCAGTTACCATTGGTTTTAAAGAGGGGTATCAGTGTAAACAGTGCTGAATATAAATACCTGCCAACTTTTTCAGATGGTTATGATTTTTTTTAGCTTTCAGTGTTGGTTGGTTTATAACATAAAATCCCAATAACAACATTAGAGTTTTATTAAAGATCATGAGATTACAGATGCTAGAGCTGTGGAAAGCAGTTACTGGGAAACAACAGATGACTCGCGGAGACGGAGGACATCACAGATGTGGCATACATCAACAAATGGACAGTTATCTCGGGGCAGTATGGTCATGTGGAAGAAACCTGGAGTTGATGCTATTTCACAGTCTAACAGTGACACACATCCCAAAGATAACATGGGAGGGATTGACCACACCTGCAGAGGCGTCTCCTTGCTAAACTATATAAACTGATATAACCAAGAGTTTGGTGCTCTAACTTCCTAATTTGACCTTTTCCTGCATCGTGATTAATATGAGAGTCCAGTGCTGAGCTGTATCATTCCTCTGGCTTGTTTAGATTAAATGTGTTAAAGTATAGTTTCTGGCTCAATAATCATTTCCTACTTGAAGGGTAACTCAACTTTTTTTTGCTAAAAATAACTGTTAACATGGTTTTATAGTGCCGTCTACATATCCTGGTTATTATTTTGATAATTTAGTGCATGTTTAGATCCTGCTTTTGTGTCTAAAACCGTCAGTGTGGCTCTTTCCTAGGGTTAAACAGTGGTCTTACATCTAATTTCGCATCAATATTGCTATTGGTTCAAAGGTTTCTGTGACGCCATTTGGAGAAACTGATGTGGACTATAAAAGCAGCTCTGTTTTGTGTCTCTGTAGCGAGTTGGAGTTTAAAGGTTGAGTTTTGTGGTTTATCAATTTCAGGGGAGCAATTTATTAGATTGGCATTCAGTTAGTTTATTTAACATTTATTTAGCTTTTACTAGTGGCCCAGACCACACCCAGCTCTCACCCCCTCAACACGTTTCCTGGTTCACAAGGTGTTGCCTACGCTCCGCATATTTTGGAGTATGAGATTGGGCGGGGTAAGGTTCTGGTTCGTGGATGAGTTACACGTTAAGAAGTCAACAATTAAAGAAGACTGCTTCTCCAGGGCAAAGGACTGGGAGGATTACAACTGTGTGCTATTATAATCTTTACAGTTTGTAACTTGACAAAACCTGAAAACCTAAAAGGGCATCAATAGTTTTCTAAAGTACCGTAGAAGTGTCTGGCTGAGTCCAGGTGATACTGGGTCATTTTAAAAGACATTTGAGCGTGCGCACCAACCAACCTGCAATCCGAGGAGGCTGTAGAAGAAGATGAAAATGCCACAAATGAGAATGATGTTCCCCATGGGTTTAACAGATGCCAGCAGAGCCTCCACAGCCAGCTTCAGTTTGGGTGTTCGTTTGACCATCCTGCATCACACAAACACAAACAAGTTAGTGTCTATCTGTCAATACACCCGTCCGCAGACACAGTTAAGCATAAATCCCCAGAAATACGACCATTTTGAACACATAAACGACGCACCTGAGGGGACGGAGCGTACGCAGCAGGCGCAGGACTTTCAGGATGTCCAGGGAGCTGTCCGCTTCAGATGACATGAGCTCCATGCAGATGTCAGCTAAAGATGTGATCACCAAAAAGCCATCTATGATGTTCCAGAGACTGTGGCAGTAGCTCCCCTTCCCAAACACCAGCCCAAGCGCTGAGATCTGGTTTAAAAAACAATCCATTATGTCTGTAATACAATGTTTAAAATCTCACAGCAGTTCAAAAAGAAACAAAGTGAATTTACCTTGAGAAGCATTTCCATTTTTTATTTTTTTGTGTCCTGTCTGGGAATGTGGCAATAAGAATTGTTGTCTTAATGCCAAAACGAGCCCAACAGATTTTACTTTCACAAGTGGAGCCTTACTGCTTTCGCCATAGTGCTCCGCTTGATTTATATATGCAAGTAGTTTTATCAAATTTTATGCTGGGACTATTTCATGTTCAATGGACACTTAAATGGGAAGGTAAAAGAGGAAAAAAGGAGAGACAAAGATGAGACAAAATGTTGAAGGAGAAGAAAAGGTGATAGAGCAAGAGGAGAGGAAAGGGAGAGCACAATATAACATCCTCTGAGTCTGCTTCTTCACCTGCAAAGAGAGATATAAAAAGAGCAGCAAAACCAACTGATAAGGTATTGCAGGTACAGACAAGCAATGCATTGATAAAATCGGTGAAAAAAATATAGTATTATTGATTACAAGATGTATTGGTTGACAACTATACTCAGGGTGCGATTTGCTGGGGGGGATGGGTGGATTTCCCCGTCTAGTCATTCGCATTTTATCCCTGGGGGGGATACATTCCTCCCCCTTCTGATCTGAATAAGTTATATTATCAGGGTTTAATGTTCTCCGTCGCTGTGAGGGACTTTCGTCATTTGGAAAATAAGCGCAAAATGTTCCGTGTAGACTTTTTATTCAAGATTTTAAACAAGCTGCGCTTAACCAATGAAATCTGGCAGAGCTAGGACATTAGCCAATCAGAAGGAGAGTAGGGCGGGTCTTTGCAAAGCGGAAATCTACCAGTCTGAGGTTTATCGGTGTTCAATCATTTTAACTTTTAAAAGAAAATCTCAAACTGACCACAGATGCATGAATGAAAGTAGCGGTAGTCAAAGGTTTTCTTTGGATTTATGTAAAGCAGCAGGTCAGAAAGTTTAGTGCATAAAACAGCTGACAACAACTTCCCTCGGTAAGTGTGTCTGTTGCTGTTATGTTTTATTTAAAACTGAAAGAGTAACGCTGTAGATAGGCTAATTTAGCATGAGGCGCTTTTTTTAAGAAGAAGAAGGAGGGTCGGAATGTGAAACGATGTCCCGGTTTGACTGGGTCTGATTCGGAAAAAGTAAAACAAAAAATTATAAATATTATTCCACCTGTGCTTTTCTGTAACAAAGAGGGTCGTGGAGGGGCTGTTGACCATCTCCAGCAGTCAATGAGCGAGAGGTGGGTACACAGAGTATATAGGATTGATTTATATTGAATGTTATAGTAGAGTTAATGTACAGGTGTGAAGAAGATGATGTAATGATGCAAGCTGCTGTCTTTTCACTTATCTGCAGGTTATGGAGGGTTTTGAAATTGTAAAGTGGAAAGGTGAGTGGATTGTGGACCAGTTTGGCAAAAGTGCGGAGGAAGAACTTGCTTGATGCTGCAAATATGAAAGTTAACCAGGTGATGTTATGGATGTGGAAAGTGAAGAAGATTATGCAGAGGGCTGTCCTTGATGCTGCAAAGGCTCTGAAGCTGGAAGGTGGGAGACATACAGGAATTGTCAATGGAACTGTCAGATTTGGTTAAAGTGGACTTGTTACAATAAGCAAATGAGGTTACTAAGGTGGCATGACGTCCACGGCCCGGGAATATATGGGCTGACTAGAAAATGTTTTCAGTCAAATTGATTGTTTTTGCTTTAACCCCTGAATATGATGGATTTTTCAAAATTGATATTAATACATGTCTTGTGTCCCTAACATTTGTAAATTAATTTTGTTGTTTGTATTCAAAGAGTATTATTACATTTTCTGCTCAAAGCGGTTAAAGTAAATTAATACCCACTCCTGAGTCCCGACAGTAGATGGCGCAAGTTTTTTATAATAAAAGTCTAACCTACTGGATCTAGCTAGCTACCTGAAAGAGCACCTGCTAGCTAACCATTATTAATACAACTTTGATTCATTAATACAACTTTTGAAATTATCCCCCCCTCTGGTTTTTTTGCAAATCGCACACTGACTATACTTATATATACCTTATAGGTACCTGCAATACCTTACGGTGATTACTGTAAGGTAATCATCAGTGATGATGATTGATACGATCCCTGAAGAATATACAGTATTAAATACGAAATGTATAAAGTGACAGCTAAAGATGTGAATAGGAATTTTCTTTATAAGAAGTGAATCTACTAGAATCCAAGTGCAAGCATGTGCTTGTGTATGTAAGATTTTTTCATAAGAAGAATGCTCCATGGCAGTTGTGAGGAGCCAAAGACCCGGCCTCCAGAGCACCAAGGCAGATGCTAGGGGATCCAGAAGCCCTGACGCCCGTTTAAAGTCCCACAGGAGTTCAAAAAGTAACATACAGTAAATTTACCTTGAGAAGCATTTCCAGCAGAAAGATGACTGAGAGGACATGAGAGATCTGATCCAAGTGTTGACGTTCCTAAGGGAAACATGTGCTCCACTTAATACAACTTATATTACACAGCTGATTCCTTTCAGTGGCCTGTCTGGGTGCTGGTGTGTTTTGGTACTTCTTTCACAAAGCACCGCTCATCTGGACCAGGTCATCAGATCGTAACGTGCAGCTCATCTATGAATAGCAGTGTATGTGTGTGTGTGTGTGTGTGTGTGTGTGTGTGTGCGTGTGCGTGTGCGTGCGTGTGCGTGCAGTGTTTTGGTGTTGTGGGTGGGAATGGAACTGGTGTGGGTGTGAATTTCTCTCACCATGCTCTCTGGCTGGATGGAAGGTCTCTCCCAGGCGATGGTGACGCAGTTAATCATGATAAAGACTTGGATTACCATGTCGAAATTCCTATGGGAGACAACCTTTGTGCTAAATCGACGCCACCTAAGAAAATGCAAATCCAGTTATAAAACAGCTGGATTCAGCAAAACAGACGATTATTTTAAAGGGGAAGGTGCAATTATTTTTCAACACACCAATCAAGTTACTTCTAAATGAGACAATCTGATTATCAGGTTGCAGGAAATTTATCTAAACACTCATTTTGCTGTTTTATAAGTCTTCAGTAAAAGTAAAAGCAATGATTCATAGAGCAACATTTAATCAATTTCAACACAATCTAATTTAATTGACCTCCATCAGTTTTACACATCAAGAGACTAAAATATTTGACCAAAACAGCTCAAGTTCTGTTAGATTGAACAGAGAACATCTATGAACATTAATTGTTAAGTCTGGATTTGATTCTCAATTTGATTTAGATTTGGGCTTTGACTAGGCCATTCTAACATATGAATGTGCTTTAGTCTATAGTATAGTATGTTCAGGGTTGTTTTCCAGTTGGAAGTTGAACCTTCACGCTTGGTTTAATCCTTCTGCAGCTTCTGGCAGGTTTTCTTCCAGGACAGTTCCATATTTAGCTTCATCCATCTTCCCATCAACTCTGACCAAAGTCTCTGTCCTTGTTAAAAAAAAAAAGCCTCCCCACAGCATGATGCTGCCACCATCCTGTTTCCCCATAAGGGTGCTGTGTTTTGAAGACAACATGCAGTGTTTTCCAGTGCCAGGGTCATGATTATTCTGGTGATCTTTCAGTTTAAGTGGACAGCCATGCTGAATCAATATGCGCCCAGTCTTCCACACCTTTAAAGCACCACTATCTGTTAGAGAAATACCTTTCCCTTAGCTGGGGAGCCACAGCATTAACTACTGTTTGTGCCTAAGTCCAGAAGATGAAGACTGATTGTAAGTTTCAGTGTTTATGAGTAGTAACAGACAATTTAATGTTTTTATACGAATGGAAGAAGAAAAAGAGAGAGAATGTGTATCAGAGCTAAGCCATGCAGAGCCACAGTCCGATTTAACCATGGCTCCATTTTGGTCAAGTTGCATTAATAATTATCTCAGCATATTATAAAATTCCTTCTAATATCAGATCTATCCTGTGCTGAATACACTGACAGTGAATTTCTGTGTCTTAGTGGGTGTGCATCTCTGACTTGCCAGTTCTGTGGAGACAGCAAATAGAGGGACCAATCTTCACGGTCTTTGCACCAGCGCTGCATCTTCCTCATCCAGCCCATAGATCCCTAAACAGTCACACATCAGAGACATTGGTTTCACCTTCCTGACAGCATAGAAAACAAAACTGGAAAACTTTGAAGCTGTTCTGCCTAGTGTGTTAAACTGAGGCTGTTTAATGTCTGTATTAACTATACCCCAGGATAGAATAAACTCTGTGTCCTTGCTTGACTTTCATGGACTTTTCTTGATAAGGTAATACTGCAGACCATGTGTCATCTGATGCCAGCAGATTTTAGATGTTGGCTGCTCAGACTAAGCAGTTGGCTGTTTATGAATGAAATAATCTCTCTGGTCGTAAGCAGTGTGTTTAGCTCACAGGTCTTTTCCCACATTACTTGAATGCGACAAAAGGTGTCCCTCAGGGCTCTGAATTAGGGCCAAAATTTTCTACAATTTACAGAAATTAAAATTATTTTAAACCATGTTCCGTTCTCCTTCCACATCCGAAAAATGCACAACTTTGTGTTTGTCTTTCATCCAGAATGTGAATAAAAGACTTTGAAGTATGAGGCTACAATGACACAAATTGTATAATGGTTGATATATACAAATTAAAAGTTTGTTTGGTATCGTTTTCTATATTCTTTTTTTAAATAGTGTAGCTTCCCTAAATGTCCCTAAATGTTTAAAGGTCCCTAAATGTTTAAAAACATTCTTTCAGGATTAGCTTCTCAACGTGCTCAACAGCAGCCCTAGAAAGCTGCCTGTCACACAGACTTACATGGTCCTGGTCCGTCTGTGTTACAGCGGCTTCCTCCACCTGAATTGACTGCATCTGACCAGAGCTGGACTCAGAGTTTGAAGGACCCTGGCTGATACCTGAAGGATCCTGGAAAAGAAAATTATGTTTGCAAATGTTTCTGCATGGTGAATAGGGTGTGGGGTCTGATCAGAAGCCATAATATGTACAGAGCCTTACAAAAGCATGCAGACCAGCTGAACTAAGTTGCTTACTTTACAACCATAAACTTAATGGTATTTCTTCAAAGATTTTATGGACAAAAGTGAGGCATGCATTTCTATTCAGCTCCCATTAATCTAACGTCTGGGTTTGACTTCCGAATCAGCAGAATTCACCTGTGCATTAACTAATGTTAGTATTAATAAATAAATAGCAACAAACAGCATCATGAAAGAACTAGGGCTGAAATGATTCCTTAATTGATTAGAGTAACTTGGTTAAAATTTATTTCAGGCAAATGATCTGCCTCAAGACTTTGTCAAATACAGTTTAACTGCTCAGCGAACTGTTCAGGTGGGTACTGGTGTTGCAAAAACACTCCCCTTTCATCTAATAATAGTCTGCACTGCTGATACGTGGACGCCAAGTGCAGTTAGCATTCATGGAGGGAGGCAAAAAGAAGCCAAGAGAGTGTTAAACCTAACAGAAAAAAGTGCAGCACTTGTTCTGCTAAACTGAATTAGCATTCCCTAATAGCACGGCGATGCCTGATACCTGAGAAGGAAACTGCAGACCATCTCGGGAGCCACTCAGTTCATTCAGGTGTTAGAGAAGGGCTAGTAGCTCTAATGAACTAGACCTGGACACCCCTGGTTTAGATCAAAGCATATTCATAAGCTAGAGCGGCCTAGTCAAAGTTCAGACTGAAATCTAAATGGAAACTTGTGGCAAGACATAATGCTGCTGCCACATAATCTCTTGTCTGCCTGCCTGCCTGAGCTATTTTGTAAAGAAGAATAGGTGACATTTTCTGTCTGTAGACGTGCAAAGCTGGTTGAGAAATTCTCCATTGGGAGCTGTAAGTACAGGGAAACCTGTCGGCCTGGGGCCTGAATACAAATGCAAACCACACTTTTCATTTGCGTTTTCATTTTATGTGAAACAGTTCATGGGGTGTGAAAAATCTTAAGATGCGCTGAGAGAAAAGTTCAAACTTACATCAGTGTTCAACGTGGCAGAACCAGATTCTGAAGGGGGTAGAACTTCTTCTGGCTGTTAGATCAAAGAGCAGAAAACCAACAACATGAATCACATTTCTGAAAATCTGAGGCAGCTGTGTGTTTTCAGTGAAGGGAGAAAACGATTGGACAGGTTCTGACCTGGTTCTGGAAGCTCTCCACAACAATGCCCACCAGGATGTTGAGGACCACGTTCTTTCCCAGAATAATGACCGCAACAAAGTAGACAGCAGCCCAGGCAGAGACAGATGCCATTGTGTTGTACAGGACAAAATTCCAGTCCTCTTGAGTCAAAACCTGCAGGAATATAAACAAATAAATATGAATATACAACAAATTATACAAAAATGGTAGCAACTTTAATACCAGACTCTGACCTGGAACACCGTGACCATGGACCAGAGGAGCGTGTCGAAATTCTTCCTGTTATCAACCATGTCGTCGATGTTGGAGCTAAAATCTGGACCTGAGCTCTCAATCTTGCAACCAAACAGATGCATTCCCACGATGCTGCAGGGACACAGCAGATACAAATTAAAACTACTCATCTTTGCTCTGCTAGATATAGGACTCAGTGTGAGCATGCACCCGAAAAGATAGATCCCAAAGAACAGCAGCCAGCAGAGCATGGCCGCCTCCGCAATGGTCCTCTTCAGCACCAGCAGTTGTCTCTGCAGGTAGGGCAGAAAGTGCACCAGCTTCCCTAACCGCAGCGCTCGAAACGCACGAATCACCGATAGCTTGCTGTCAGATTGGGCTCCGAGTTCCCACAAACTGAAAGGCACAAACATTTTAGTTTGCTCTACAGTTAACATTACACATAAAACTCTGAAACAGAGAAACGTTTGGAATCTGAATCCAGTTTATTTGAGTTTCACTGGATAATGACCCGTCTTGAGTCTATGCTACAAGCCAGGTCAGACACCCACTTGCATGGGATCATACCTGATAATGACGATGGCAAAGTCAAACACGTTGCTCCAGTCCTGGAAGTAAGCCCACCTGAAGGCGAGCTGTTTGAGAATCATCTCCAGGACAAAGAGAGCAGCGAAGACAGTGTTACAGATCTGCAATGCCATGGTCATCAGGGGAGGCTGCAGGAGGATGTGATACAGAGAGTATGGAGATGGAGATGAGACAAGGCCTGAAACCTTAGCTTGAAACTGCACTGAAGACGTGTCAGAGACAGATAAAAACAGCATGATCATGATCCCTAACAGTTGTACAATAATGTGACTCTATGAGGACTCACAATCACAGATCAGCTGTTCTTCTGACATCCAGCCAACAACTTTTCAAAAATGTCATACCTGGTTATGGTGCTCCACAGCCATGCAGAGGATGTTCAGGAAAATGGCAGCCATGATTACTCTGTTGAATATTTGGCCTGTCACTATCACCTCCAGCTTTTTCTGGAATGGCTGCCAGTATGGAATCTGTTAGATGACAGAGTCAGGTCGGTCTGCCCTGTGTTAGTAGCGGATAAAATCTGGTGGAGGCGGTTCGTTGGTGCTCTCACCTTGGACGGGGTTGCGCTGCTCCGGCTGTCACTGGAACTCCACTTGTTGCACAAACTAAGGGATTAAAACAACAATAAGATGAAGATGAGTTACCCAGGAACCAGGAGGGATTTTCAGGCTGAACTGACATGCAGTCATTTATTTATGCAGTTCTGATGTTTTCCTTGACTAAAACTAGTTTAACTTGGCCTAAAGACCCACAATTTAATGAATATTTAGAGTAAATCATTACATTGATATTTATTAATTCATGCTATAGTTACAAACTCCAGGTGGTGGTTTTGTTTTTTCTTATTTTGTTCAGATTTTGCCATATTTTGCCGAGGTTGTGACCTCGATCACAACCTCGTCTACCTGCTCCCCCATTACATTCCACTGGTGAGGAGGACAATAGCGCAGAAGAAGTCAGTGAAAGTTTGGTCAGATGAGGCCAGTGAGAGATGGATTGTTTCAGAACCACAGACTGGAGCATGTTCCAAAGCTCTCCTGGTGATGACATCAACAGCCTGACTGAATGCATCACTGGCTACATAAACTTCTGTGTGGAGAGCATTGTGCCTACACGACGGCTACGATGCTTTCCAAACAACCCCCCATGGGTGACCCCTGAGCTGAAAGTCCTCTTGAACCAGAAGAAGAGGGCTTTCTACTCAGGGGACAGAGAGGAGTAGCATAGAGTCCAGCGGAAGCTCCAGTGGAAGATCAGGGCGGCAAAGAAGGATTATGGGAAGAAGATGGAGGAGTAGATGGTGCAGAACAACATCAGAGATGTGTGGAGAGGCCTGAAGAACATATCCGGCTTTGGGCAGAGGACGTCAACCCTCCACACGTCTCCAACCCACAGCCCTCCAGAGACCTACCCCCCGCCGCCACTCTCATCAACCCCTGACCCATCCATACTTTCGGTCCTGCCTTCCTCCCCCCTCACAGTCACACCAATGCAGTTGAGAGGGCAGCTGACAAGGCTGAAACAGAGGAAAGCCTCAGGACTGGACGGCATCCCCCCAGGCTGCTGAGGACCTGTGCAGATGAGCTCTGTGAGGTCCTCAGCTACATCTACAACCTGAGCCTCAACCTGGGGGTGGTACCCACCCTGTGGAAGACCTCCTGTGTGGTACCGGTTCCCAAAACACCGCACGCCAGGGAACCAGCCCACTTCAGACCAGTCACTCTGACCTCCCACCTGATGAAGACCATGGAGCGCCTCATCCTAGCTCACCTACGCACCGTAGTGAGCCCCACCCTGGACCCGCTGCAGTTTGCCTAGCAGCCCAACATCGGAGTAGAGGACGCCATCATCTACCTGCTGCAGCGGGCGCTCACCCACCTGGAGACCACTGGGAGCGCTGTGAGAGTCATGTTCTTTGACTTCTCCAGCGCTTTCAACACCATCAGACCGGTGCTGCTGAGGGAGAAGCTGGAGGACACTGGGGTGGACAAACATCTGGCTGACTGGACCATCGACTACCTGACTGACCGCCCTCAGCACGTACGGCTGCACAGCTGTCAGTCAGAGGTAGCACTCTGCAGTACCGGGGCCCTCCAGGGCACCGTTCTGTCTCCATTTCTTTTCACCCTCTACACCTTGGACTTTACCTACAACACGGACAGCTGCCATCTTCAGAAGTTCTCTGATGACTCGGCCATTGTGGGCTGTGTGTTTCAGGGGAACGAGCTGGAGTACCGGTCGGTCATCATGAACTTTGTGGACTGGTGTGATAAGAACCATCTGTGTTTAAACACCAGCAAAACCAAGGAGATGGTGATCGACTTCAGGAGAAGACCCCCACCTCATTCACCTGTGAACATCCAGGGGCAGGACGTAGAAACTGTGGAGAGTTTCAAATACCTGGGTGTTCACGTCAATAATAAGCTGGACTGGACACATAACACCGACGCTCTATACAAGAAGGGCCATAGCCGCCCCCACCTCCTCAGGAGGCTGAGGTTCTTTGGAGTGAGCAGGCCTCTGCTTAAGACCTTTATGACTCTGTGGTGGCCTCACATCCATCATGGACAACACCTTCCACCCCCTGCAACAGACTGTAGAGGAGCTGAGCAGCTCCCTTAGTGCCAGACTTAGACACCCTGTCTGTAAAAAGGAGCGTTACCGCAGGACATTCATCCCTGCTGCTATCAGATTATACAATGCTGCACTATAACTGTGACCATGACTGTAATAACTAATGTGCAATAATCTATTTAATACACTGTGCTATAACCCGTGCAATAATCCTGAAAGAAGTGACTTCTGCTGCTATCACCAAGTGAATATATGTCAATACACACACACATATATATATATATATATATATATATATATATATATATATATATATATAAATATATATATAGGAGAAGACCCCCACCTACATATATATATACATGTATATAACCGTGAATCTATATATGAAAATACACTGTATATAACTGATGCATCTTTTCCTACTTTTGGCACCTTCTTCTGACTATTGACTATTGAGCCGATGGGACAAGTGAATTTCTCCAATAAAGCCTATCTTATGTTATCTTATCTTATCTTATGTTATCTTATCTTATATTCTGTGGTGTAATTTGCCATTTGACTTTTGCCACAGTGGTTCATTTGTCATATTTTTTAGGTATTTTCTATATTAGTGCATTCTTTTGAGCTTAGCTTCCTTCTTTATTTATTTTTGCAACTAGTATCTGACCTGCTGTAGAGCTGCACAAGCCAGTTTCTCAGCGTGGTCCAGACCATGTTGAGGCTCAGAGTACCGGGGAGCGGCTCTCCAGCATCGACTGCCGTGGCCTCTGAGTAGTGGGTGGCGATAACGACTGCACATGTGTTCATCATGACGAAGGAGCCAAGCTTCATCAAGACATACACAACAAATCAAAGCTTGTATGAGACGTTAAGTGTACAATTCAATTCAGTTTATTTAGTTAGGATCAATGTACTAGATATCTAAAGAAATTATACAAGACAAACAGACTCAATACATGTGGTGTTGTATAGACCTATACTGTTAAAAAATTATCTAATTCAATCTACTTGTGTAGACAGGTTAAATCATAAACGGTCTAATTTGATTCAAGTAATAAAATACAGTCAAATTCAGTTTCACTTAGTTGTAAAAAGATATCTATAAGGCAGCTGATTGCAGTGAGTTGTGGGCTGCATCCCAAACTGTCTAATTGGCAAGGACTCGTCAGTCAAAGCAGAAGTGCGTCAGTGTTCACCATGAGTATTTTTGTCAGAATAATGCAGTCAGTAAGGAAGGAGATAGGAAAGGAGCCTGGTTCCAATCTTTTTCTAATGGCTGTAGGCCCAGATTCGACTCGCATTATCCATGTGCGTTTCCATTGCATAATGATGTATGAGTTACAGGCTGTCTGAAATCGACACAGCAGTGCGAAGCTCTCCCACAATAAGGCAAGGCAAGACAAATTCATTTGTATCGCACATTTCAGTACAAGGACAACTCAAAGTGCTTTACATGATTAAAATATAGGAAAACAGAAACAGAATAAAAGCAAGTTGGGATAAAATGTAGAAAAAATTTAACTAAATAAAACATGGAAAATGGAAACTAAAAGCAAATATAAATGATTTTAAAAACAGTTGGACAACAAACTTAAACTAATGATGTTTCCATTTAACTAGAACAGTCAAAGGCATTCCTAAACAAATGTGTTTTTAATCTTGATTTAAAGGAACTCAGGCTTTCAGCACTTTTACAGTTTTCTGGGAGTTTGTTCCAGATAAGTGGAGCATAGGAACTAAATGCTGCTTCTCCGTGTTTGGTTCTGGTTCTGGGAATGCATAGTAGGCTGAAGCCAGAAGACCTGAGTGGTCTGGAGGGTTGATACACTGACAGCAAGTCTGTGATGTATTTAGGTGCTAAGCCATTCAGTGATTTATAGACTAACAGAAGTATTTTAAAGTCTATTCTCTGAGATACAGGGAGCCAGTGTAAGGACTTTAGAACTGGGGTGATGTTCTCTACTTTCTTAGTTTTAGTGAGGACGCGGGCAGCAGTGTTCTGGATCAGTTGCAGCTGTCTGATCAACTTTTTTTGGCAGACCTGTGAAACACTGTAATCAATTCTACTAAAGGTAAACACATGGATTGGTTTTTCAGGATCCTGCTGATACATCAGTCCTTTAAAGGCCGAGCTTGTAAAGATGCTTTTGGAGGTTCAGATCTGAGTCCATCACTACACCCTTGAGTTGGGCCTGATCAGTGGTCACTAGCTGAAGCTGTGTGCTAACTTTTGATTGCTCCTCTATCAGTCCAAAAAAATCCTGCATTGATTTCTTCAATACATTTACTCAGTGCTTGAACAGGTTCATAGTCACCTGGTGACATGGTGATATACAGCTGTGTGTTGTCTGCATAGTTATGGTAACTGATGTTGTTTTTTATGATCTGAGCTAGAGGGACCATGTAGATATTTAACAGGTGGGGACCCAGGATGGAGCCTTAGGGAACCCCACATGTGATTTTTGCCATCAGGAATGTACAGTTACCTACTGACACAAAAAAAGTCCCTGTCCTTTAAGTAGGATTTAAACTAGCTGAGTGTTGTACCACAAAGGCCAACCCAGTTTTCCAGGTGCTGTAATAAAGTGATCAACAGTGTTGAATGCTGAACCCAAGTCCAATAATACCAGCACTGTGCTTCTTCCACAGTCTGCATTTATATGGATGTCATTAAACACCATATCAATGGCAGTTTCTGCACTGTGCTGGGCACATAAACCTGACTTGAAAATGTAAGAGCGACTGGTCATAGTTAAGAAGGTGTTTAATTGTTGAAATACAGCTTTTTCAATAATCTTACTGATAAAAGAGAAGTTGGAGATGGGCCTGTAGTTCTGCAGTAGTAACTTGTCTAAACAGTTCTTTTTCAACAGTGGTTTGAAAATTGCTGTTTTTAGAGACTGGGGGAAAACACCTGACAGAAGAGACATGTTTATTATCTGAGTCAAATCAGACATTATGACAGGGAAGACTTTCTTAAAGAAAGCTGTGGGGAGAACATCAAGGCAGCAGGAAGAGGAACTTAGCTGGTGAATACTGTCTTCTAAGCTTTCATAGTTTATTTGGCTGAATTGGTACATTTTGTCAAGATCAGTTCTAGTTGGAGACAGCTTTGGTTCTGAACATGATATGGATGTACAGGCTCCAGAATCTTTTGGATTTTCTCAGCAAAGAAGTTAACAAATTCATTACAGGCTCTGATGAAATGGAGGTCAGATGCCCCAGACAGAGGGGGATTTGTTAACCTGTCGACCGTGGCAAATAAGGCACGAGCATTATTAATGTTTTAGTTGATGATCTCAGAAGACAAATTCCCTTGCATTTTTTAGTTTTAAGTTATATCTGTAAAGTCTCTCTTTATAGATGTCATAGTGAACCTGGAGTCTGCTGCGTTCTGCTTTTCAACATCCTTTTTTCACTTCTACCTGCTGGAACACTTCTCTGTGGAGATTTTTTTCTTCCCACAAATAATAGCCTCATTACTGTTGACTTCAATAAAGCCCAGGGGACAGAAGCTAGGAGCTATGATTTAAATATTTCTGATGCAGCCAAGGACTTTGCAGTGGTTCTCATCTTGAGCAAGCATGGTGTGACTGTGGAGAGGAACCACTCCCTTGAATCAGAAAGAAACTTCTGATGGGTTCATTCAAATGTTTAAAGGCTTTAAGTTTCAGGAAAGCTTAATTGAATTTCAGTTAAATTAACAAAGCAATTAGGTAATCTCTTTGTATAATATAGCATTACTGTATATCTAAGAAGGGAAAAAATCACAGTTATATTGATGAGCATCACATAAAAACATCACTTTTCTTTTCAAATTAGTCCATAAAAACACTATGGTCCAGTCCCTAAGGTTTTGTGAGGTTTAAAAAATCTTGATTGCATACAAAACTCTAAATAAATAGACTTACAATCGTGAGGATGATGTAATAGATACAACTCCAGTAGGAGTATGAGTCCATCACATAGTACATAATGTCTGTCCAGCCTTCCAGAGAGACAGCCTGAAGGAAAAAGACAGAACATATAAAAGGTGAAGATTTGGTGAATAAAAAAGTCAAAAAAGGAAATGAAAATCTGCAATAGTAAAAGAGAGATGAAACTTTCTTATAACCTATAACCAGCATCTCAACAACAGTATGAGGGTCTCAAAGGGTTAATGTTAAAAAAAAAGCAGAATGAATGAATCTTAAGCAAGAGAAGCAGCGTATCCCAACCATGAAGAATCATCTTACTCCAGTTAGGAGGGAGGATAGATCAAGTTATTGTGAAGAATCATTTCAGAGGGTGGGGCTAAACTGATGTCATCCAATGATAGATGAATGCAATCTGTGAGATGACTCATAGAAAGGGTCACGCTGCAGGGAACCTCACTGTGGATGTTATTATAATTCTGTCTTTTATGGCGAGAAGTCAGATTTTGAGGCTTGGTCACACACACATACTTTGATGCATCAAAAAGCTTTTTATAACTTTTGATTCCCAATGCCTTACGACTATACTGAGTGATTTTGAAGGTTCTAAGTCCAAAGCTGCTGGAGGAGTTCGCTCTGACACTATATGAGTAAAAGAGACAAAATGGTGGGTTTGACCTAAAATGGCCGATTTCCTGTTGGGCTTGGACCATCGGTCCAAGACACTTTTTTGTGGGTTCTGAGAATTAATGTATGTTTACCAAATTTCACAATCCTTTGGTCAAAGCGTGGCTTGGGGCTGATTCTTTTAGTGTTGCTAGGTGGCGCTGTGGAGAGATTACGCCATGCCCACCACTTGTTTTACTACATATCTTTTGGGGCCTGGACTAAGATCCATCATAGCGAATTTGGTGCAGATCAGATGGAAATTGTGGAGATTAGAGCCAAACTTTGCCGCGCCGCCGTTACCACACCCTCCAGTGAAAACTGTGCTCCAAAGGATCTGAGACCAACATGTTATCTGTCTATTAAGGCAGTTTCAAGTTGATCAAAGTGGGTCAAGGAGGTCAAAGAAGCATCAAGTGAAAAAAGTGGCCTCCTCTTCTGAAGGGGCGTGACTTTGATGATGTCAGACTTTGACCCACATAGGATGGTCGGGCACCTGAAAGCGATCCATCATACCAGCTTTTGTTTAATTCAACCTTTTTATCCGAGAATTAAAACGTTTCAAATGTTTTGGCGAGTAGGTAATGTTCAAGCTGTGGCTACGCTTCCTATACATTGTCATACCCCCACCATTTTGATAACTTTTAATCCCCAGGGCCTTGACTGCATACTGAGTGAATTAGAAGACGATAGCTCAAAATCCATAGGAGTTTGTTAAAGTTTGAGAGGTGTAGATGTAAAAAATGGCCAAAATTTACCCTTTGACTTCCTGTTGGTTTTAAGGCATACCACCAAGAGGTTTTTTCGTGATTTTGAGTGATCTAACTATATACCAAATTTCAAACCTCTACAGCTTATGGTTTGGTCCAACTCTTTTGGCGGCCCTGTAAAGCAATATGGCCACACCCATTTTTAATTACATTAACATCTTTTACTCAGTGGACAACTTTTGATAAGTTTGGTGAGTTTTCATGCATGTTTAGACCTCCAAAAAGCTGTTCTTGGAGGCAATGGAATAATAAGAAACCCTTTGATTACAATAGGCCTTGGCAGCGGTTAGCTGCATTCGCCTAAAAAAATCAAGGGAGGCTTCATACATATAAAGCGTCCCTTTGTAAAGCAAATAGTTTTTTTTTGCATAACTACAGCACCTGGAGCACTGCTCTGTTGTCATGAAGCTCTAGATGACGTGGGGGAAAATGTCTTGTAACACAGATGGTTTACCTGGAAAACGGCAATCCAGGCGTAGCCGATGTTGTCAAAGTTGATGGAGCCCAAGTTCGGGTTTTGTCCTCCGGAACGACACACATTGTAGTACACATTCCAGTTAACACAGCCGCTAACATTGGCCCCGAGGGGACCTGTCGGATTCTGCTGGGGAGCAGTCAGCAAACAGGTGTTTCCGTTTTCACGGAGAGGAGGTATGTCCCAGCAGTGACGCATGCCTGTCTTCTCGACAGAACAGATGAAAGGAACTCTCTCGCCAGGCATGGACACATAGTACGGACTCAGGCTCCTGTTATACAGCCTGGGTGGATAAAAGCACATTAAAGATGAACGCTATGAAAAGGCTGCAATGCATCAGAACAAACATTCCCAGCTGAAGAGACCCCAAACGCTACTTACTGTGCACTGTATTCTTATGCAGAGATTTGAAAAATCTGACTATATACACAATAAATTTGTCTGAGTGAAATTTACTCAAACAGATAAATAACATTTGGTCTGAATCAAAAAAACTTCCTCAATTTCAGTACATGTTACTCAGGCAAACTATAAATCCTATGTACTGGCAATAAGAATGGACAAAAATACAGTTAAAAAGATTATTAAAAGTTGTATCTAATGTTTTTTGACAGATTTGTTCTTATTTAAGTTGAAAATAAAATTTGCACGGTCTGACAGTTTCCTTATTTTCACACAGTAGCGCAGTATGAAACCAGGAATCTAAAAAATAATTATTTTTTAAGAATGTAAAATATAATACTTCAAAATCAATATGGTTGAAACCTAAATACGTAATAATTAATTTAATAAATAACCTAAACAGTTATACTTGCAAAAATCTATTTAATATTAGTAAACTATTAATTTTTTTTATTAGTATATGGTAAACACATTTACAATAAACTAATTTAAAGACATTTAAAGATGATTGGTTTGAAATTGACAGATAAAGAAGATAGTAGACTCTGGTAGGTCGCAGTGATAATTTCATTTTACCCAACTGTAATATAATTTAATAAATAAAGAGGTAACTATATGTGATTTTAATATGCAGACAATTCAAATAAAGGGAATGTTCACATATAACCATTATTCTATAATAATACATAATTAAAAATTTTTAAATATGTTTTTCCCTTTGATGCAAACGTATTATTTCTGGTTTAATTAAAATAATGACATATTGTAACAATTATTTTCTGATTTGTTTGTTGGACTGCAGCCATTTTGGGCTTGTTCACAATTCTCACCAAGCTCCACATTTATTTCTTTGGTCTTTAGTAAATATCAGGAAGAATTCTCAAAGTTTTAAATTCCTGAATAATTCACGGACTAAATATTTTCCTGCAGATGTAATGAAACCCAGAGGAAGAAGGAAGGTTTCTTACGCTGCAATGTCCTCTCCCAGGAAGCATCGGTAGTGCAGGTCCCCCGCCCACAGCTGGACCCCCACCAGGCCGAAGATGTAGATGACGAAGACATAGAGGATGAGGACGTTTCCCAGCATGGGCAGGATGCCCAGGAGCATGGACACCAGTTTCCGCATCTCTGCAGAGGTGAACACAGGCGGGATTCAGGCTCTTTGTCTCACTTGATTTACAGAATTTTTATGGGTCTCTGTCTACTTAGCTTTACTACTGAATGCAAGTTTTATTGATGGAATGGCATCACATAAATTCCTGGGATTTAATCTCACTGTTGATTTAATAATTGGTTACAATCTTATTTGGATTATTTATTATGGCTACAACTTTACGCCTGTTTTTAGTATAAATCCACCAGTTATACAGAATATTTTTCTATTGTAGGCATTAAATATGAGATGAATGTATGGACACCACACCAATTGGCAGGCAGACCAATTACTGTAAAACATTTGGCTAACAGTTAATGGACTGAATATTTACATCATATCTCCAGTCATACTGATAACCAGGGGCACAGATAGCTTTTTTGAACAGGGGGGGGGGGGTCAATATGTCGGCAAATGATTACAGCACAATTAAGTTATTTTTATTTAATTTGGGCTTTAGTGGTAAATGGACTGAAGTTATATTGCACTTTTCCAGTCATGCTGATCACCCAAAGTGCTGTACACTATAGCCACACTCTCTCTCACTAACGCGCACACATTCATACTGAGAGGGAGCTTGGAAGGCAACTTGGGGTTAGGTGCCTTGCCCAGGGGCACATTGACATACGACAAGGGGAAGCCGGAATCAAACCTGCAACCTTCTGATTGCCAGACGACTACTCAACCCATCAAGCCACAGTCACAGCCCTCAAATGTCTTTTTGACTGCAGCCTGCAATTCGCTGTTTTTTCTAAGTGTTTTTGTTATGTATACTGAGTTTTCATTACGTTGTTTAAATGTTTGGTGCATCAAGGAGATTATGAAAAGTAAGGCCCGTTTTTGTTTTGTAAAAGGCAAAACTGTCACTGTTTTTTGTTACAAAAGCTCATTCTGCAGAGTGGATGAAAGGTTCTGGATTAACCAGTGGGGAGACAGGATGGTTCCAATAAATCAGGGGGGGCGATAAAACGAGATTATCTGTAATTTTATGGCAATGTTTGGAGAAATATAAATCCCGATACAAAAGAGTACACATGGTTTAAAGCAAATGGTAATACTAAATCTAGAATTGACTACTAGCTTGTTAGTTGTGAAATATCCCGGCTTGTTTCAACTGTATCCATTTCTAATGCACCACTCTCAGACCATTGCTGTATAACCCTAACACTAGAACCCTATGTGCAGAAAGCCCGAGTTCTTTTAAATCAAGATTAAAATACATTTGTTTAGGATTGCCTTTGACTGTTGTAGTTAGACTGTTTTACTGAAACATCATTAGTTCAAGTTTGTCGTCCTACAAATATAATGTTTTTTAATAGTTGCTTTTAGTTTCCATTTTCCCATGTTTTATTTTGTTTAATTTTTTAAAAATTTTATTCCAACTTGATTTTGTTCTGTTTTTATTTTCCTATATTTTAATCATGTAAAGCACTTTGCACTGTCTTTGTACTGAAATTTGCCTTGCCTTGCCTCCGCGGGAACATACAATAAGAGCTACTGGAAATTTAATGCAAGCATTTTGGTTAATGGGGACTACTGTTCAAAGGTGAGGGAAATTATCTATAGTATTGAAAGGGGTTAAAAATTATATAAAGAAATGGGAATTTATTAAATTTAAAATCAATGTTCTCCATTTATTTTAGCAAATAACTACAGAGAGAAAGAAAAGAGTATGGAAAGCAACATATTAAAGGATATTCCCAGTGCTGCAGCTCATCGGAAGGTAGTAACCAAGATAAAAAACAGCTAGATAAACTTTATTTGGAAAAAGCAAAAGGTGCCTTTAAAAGATCAAAAGACCAAATGGTTGGGGGGTGGGGTTCTGCATATTTTTTTGCAGACTAGAAAAAAGTAGACAGCAGAAAAATTCAGCTATTCGCAGCTATTGCCAAAATGTCCCTGAATAAAATCCCAGGAAGAGATGGCCTAACAATTTGCATTTCTGGACTAGGCTTAAGGGAAATTCAAGAGTGTCTGGTCGAAGGTGAACTGACAGCAAGTATGAAGCAGGGGTTAATAACATTATTCCCTAAATCTGGTAAATATCAAAGTGAATTAGACAACTTGAGACTGATAACTTTTCCCAATGATAAAATATTCTCAGGAGCTATTGGTGCTAGACATTAAAAAGGCCTCTCAGCTGTTATTGGCAAATCACAATTTTTTGAAGGGTCGATCCACTCAGTCTAGTATTAGACTTAATAGATTATAGTGTTGTGCCATGATATTAATGCCTTGATGAGAGAATGAATGGAGTAAGATTGAATTCTGAACCTGTACCATGGGGGAGGACCAAAAGGTATTTCACACTGAAAGCAGACAGCCCTCACAGCAGGATTCCCTGCTTTGAGCCAGACCACTCCCCACAGAAAATAGGCCCGTTTACGCTACACTTTTTTAACCGAGCCGAGCCGAGACCAGTCTGAGCTTGGATCAGTTAACCAAGATAAGACGACCGTTTACACACCACACTATCCCGGTTCCTTGGTTTCTCCTCACCTCCTAGTGGCGATCTGCGGTACTACCGCTCTCTGGGATTGATGGCGGAAGCAGCAAAACAAAACGGCTGTGCCTGTAACATTCAGGATGTACAGACGCAGGAAACAACGACAGACACTGAGGTTCATCACGCTGCTAAGCAGAATCATCACTGGAAACCGTGTGGCACGGTAAGGAAGCTAGTATTATTATGAATGTCTGAAATTTGTCTGAATGGAGTGTGAATCGGGACGTGCAGCCATACACGCCGGAAAACCCGCGGACAGTCAGCTGACTGTAAGAGGATGACGCTGTCTGCTCATGCGCTCTTTATCAGAAAACCGGGCCATAAAAAAAAACAGGCCGAGACCTACTCAGGAACTGGTCTGCAGTTAGCGCGGTCCGGTTATGTTTAGCGCAGTCCGGTTCAGTCTTCTGACCATTTACATACAAGAGTTATCTCGGTTACCGAGCTCGGACTGGTCTCGGCTTGGTTAAAAAAGTGTAGTGTAAACGGGCCTAATAGGTCAAAGCACTCCTGGCCAGAGAGTCATCACGACTCCTTCTTCCCTGAAGCCCTCGAGGAGAAAGGCTGGCTTGGAAGCCAGCTGCACAGGCCCGGCATGGGGCTCAAGGCCCCAAAAGCCCACAAGCTGCACAGAACGGGCCTTCTGTGAAACTCATCTGCCCTTGAGAGTGAATGGAGTGAAAAAAGGGGAAATTCTAGTCCTCTGCATAGCGGAGGACCTGACTGAGTTTGAAGATTCACCGACCAGATGGAAGCTAAGTTGCACTCTGACTTCTGCACAACCAGCCGCAAAGTACAGAATGCAGAAACAGCTTTGTTTATTTTTGTCAGCTGTTGCAGTAAAGCGGACTCGAGACAACGGGATTTGGTTGCCTTTTCTCACCAGACAAGCTGAGAGCCTAGAGGCTGCCTGCAGGACGTCGGAGCTCTCTGCCCCTACCACGCTTTTGGTTAGCTCATAGTTGCAGATTTGCATGTCTGCTGCTGGAAAGACCAATGATTTTTCCTGGATCACTGCTCTCTTCCTTGGATGGTGTTGAAGGAAAATAAATATATTAGTTGTATTCATATAGATGAACTAAGGAATGCAGGGTTGTTGACTGTCTCCCCTTTGAGGGTAAGAGAAAACATGCAGTTGGGTTTTATCGCAGGGGGTAGGTCATTTGGCTTGACCATTTGCAGAGTAGAACAGTCTCTTTGTTTAAGGAACACATAGGCAGGCAAGGCAGATAGCCCACAGACCCCCTCCCTCCCGAACTCAACGGAGGAGGGCAGTCAATGTATTAAAAGGATGTCTTTGCAAACTTAGATCAGACAAAAGCTGCAATGCCTGGAAGAAGCACGTAGGTACACTGGTAATGTAAACAAATGTTTTGTCTCCATTGGGAATTCCTAATGAATTAAATATGCATATTACAATGTTTACCTCTGATCAATGTTTTTCTCATTTACTGCCAAATCTTAAACGGGGGTAGAAATGGGCCTTCAGAGTTAAGCAGGATTAGGCCAGTACTTCAAAATGAATAATGGCCAAAGTGGACCGAACTTGCACGAGACACCGACAGGTCTAGCAGGTTTGAGGCAGAGAGGGTAAATGGTCATTTGGAAATGTTTGTGTAAGGCATCCACATGGTGTTCTTAAACACAAAGAGCTAACGGACGTAGCTCATACTAGCATTCTGTACCATTGCTTTGCCGATGTGATTTGAGTTTGTTTTATGGTTATAACAAACGTTATCTCCACAAGGGTTTCATACATTGATGGTATATTAATGTTTATGTTAAACGGCTCACTCATTATGACTAAAACTAATGCCGAAGTTTTAAAGTTAGTGCCAAAATTCCGCTCGCCAAAATGCTAGTTAGCTTCTGGTAACTTCTGACTTCCGGTTATTTAAGAAAAGCTGTTTTAAACATAAGGCTTGCTTTGTTTCGCTCCGCCATTGTTCGTTAGTGCTATGAGCATTATAACCGCAATAATATGGAATATTAATGTCGATTTAAAGACGTTTTGTTAACTATAGGATCAGCCGATTTTAGTGACCCATCGCTACAGCGACCCCTAACTCCCGGAGGTATAATCGCATTAATAAATCGGGTGTTCCTAACGTTTACAGATTCTCACCGAGAAAATCATTCATTAAAATGTTATTTCCCAAAATAATGTTTTGTTTACTCAGGATTCGAATTGTGAATGGGTTGAAACACATTCACTGTCTTCTTTGTCCATACTTTAATTGTTTGCTGTTGTCTTGTTGGTGTTCTGTTTTATGATCTTGGCTCCTAAATTTGAAAGGGAGTCATTATCTGGCTTAATCTGAGTCGATGTTGAATTGATTTGAGATACATGTACAATTTGCCCTATCGTTGTTCTGTATTTTGTAATTTTGCAACAAAAAAATGAAAAACAAAAGAAAAAAAGGACTGGTGCAGCTTTGTGTCTCAAATGGATGGGAAGGGCATGTCACTATTCGATCTGTGCCGGAAGAACATATTGCTGTGAGTGTGCACACGTCACACAGAGCGGAAATTTAAATTAATTTGAATATTTTATTTTCTCTGTATTTAACAGTGCACTCCATCAGTGTTTAGTGTTAAAAAAGATCCCCATTAGCTGTCACCAAAAGTGGGACGAGCTATTCTTCCTGGGGTCCACAAGACACAACAAAAATCCTTTAACAATTAAACATTGTCGACATTATTATAGATGTCATCAGAAATCATTCTTAATAAACAAAATAAACTTCTT
Source organism: Fundulus heteroclitus (assembly GCF_011125445.2). NCBI lineage: Eukaryota > Metazoa > Chordata > Actinopteri > Cyprinodontiformes > Fundulidae > Fundulus > Fundulus heteroclitus. The sequence goes on from NC_046365.1 coordinate 5,131,278, forward strand.
AACCAATTACTTAATCTGGGTGGCATTAACTTGGCCTCTGGTAAAAAAGTAAAAAATCTTGGTGTTATTTTTGACCAAGACATGTCATCTAAATCCCATATTAAACAGGTTTCCAGAGTTTCCTTTTTTCACCTCCGGAATATCGCCAAAATTAGAAACATTCTGTCCAGGAGTGATGCTGAAAAACTAGTCCATGCATTTGTTACTTCAAGGCTGGACTATTGTAATTCTTTACTATCAGGAAGTCCATAAAATACAGTTCAAAACCTTCAGCTGATCCAAAATGCTGCAGCAAGAGTTCTGATGAAAATCAACAAGCAGGATCATATTTCTCCAATTTTAGCTTCCCTTCATTGGCTTCCTGTTAAATCAAGAATAGAATTTAAAATTCTTCTTCTAACGTATAAAGCCCTTAATAATCAAGCTCCATCATATATCAGAGCTCTGATTACCCCGTATGTTCCTAACAGAGCACTTCGCTCTCAGACTGCAGGTCTGCTGGTGGTTCCTAGAGTCTCGAAAAGTAGAATGGGAGGCAGATCCTTTAGCTATCAGGCTCCTCTCCTGTGGAACCAACTCCCAGTTTTGTTCCGTGAGGCAGACACCCTGTCTACTTTTAAGACTAATCTTAAAACTTTCCTTTTTGACAAAGCTTATAACTAGAGTGGCTCATGTTACTCTGAGCTACATTTATAGTTTTACTGCTATAGGCTTAGGCTACTGGAGGACATCAGGATCTAATTTTCTCACTCTGTAGAGTTCTACTGTTCTTCAATTATGCATTACGTGTTGTCATTTCTGCTTTAACTTTCTGTTCTCTCTCTTTTATCTTCATAGTAGGTACACCTGGTCTGGCGTTCTGTTAACTGTGACATCATCCAGAGAAGACAGATCACCCGCTATTACCATCTAATGTAGAACAGATTACTAGATCAATGTGTGCTTCTGTGCTTTTTTGTCTCTCTTGTTGTGTTTCTGCTCTGTCTTCTGTAACCCCCAGTCGGTCGAGGCAGATGACCGTTCACTGAGCCCGGTTCTGCCGGAGGTTTTCCTTCCCGTTAATGGGGAGTTTTTCATCCCACTGTCGCTTCATGCTTGCTCAGTATGAGGGATTGCAGCAAAGCCATGTACAATGCAGACGACTCTCCCTGTGGCTCTACGCTTCTCCAGGAGTGAATGCTGCTTGTCGGGATTTTGATGCAATCAACTGGTTTCCTTATATAGGACATTTTTGACCAATCTGTATAATCTGACCCAATCTGTATAATATGATTGAACTTGACTTTGTAAAGTGCCTTGAGATGACATGTTTCATGAATTGGCGCTATATAAATAAAATTTAATTAAATTGAATTGAATAAGTTATTACATTCATATCTATTACATTAATTCTCACTTTCATACTATAAATATGTTAATTCATTACTCACAAATTTAAATAGTGCATTCTCAAGTAGTATTTAAAAGATACTTTACTATTCAGTTCATGTATATTCAGTGGGCAATTATTCCAATAACTGATGGCACGATAAATAACGGTTCTCTTTAAGGCATTTAATTTTGGACATGGTAACATCATCTGCCCACTATTAGCTGATTTTGTCACATAAAAATGAACCTGATCAGATCTGACAATTTGGTTATATAAGAAAACAGGTTGAAAAGAATAGACAATGTTTCTAAATTTTTTTATATATTGCAAGCCAATCTGTACTCTACAATTAACCAGGAACGTTGACGGTGCATACTGTTCTTATGGAACAATGTAAAACCAACCTGGCAGCACTGTTCTGGATAGTTTGGAATTTCCCTAGTTGACCTTTAGATGAGGAGGACCATGCAGGTGCACAAGGACGTGTTGCAGTCTTTCCTCACCTGCAGTTATGTTTTTGCAATAAATAAATGATGTGGCTACCATAACAACAAGGTCATCGTTTGTTTGTGATGGGTCCACCCAAGGGCGCATTGACAACATAAATGCATTACAGCTCACTCAAGTTATTTTCTAATACTATATATTTGTCATAGAAAATAATGACAGTTGTTATAAAGTGAAACATAGCATTTTATAGGAAAGGATGGGAATACTTTTATTGTATTTTGATTTGTTTATTTAAACTAATAAAGCGCAATCAACGGCGACCCGGAAGTTATACTCTTTGCGCATGCGCAAAGGAGCTAATGGTGTAGATCGAGCTACTGGTACAGATCGGGTAGTGACAGGGGCATAAAAATTTGTCAAATTGCTACATTTAGAACAGCTCAGTGTTCATGTGCCACAGGGATATCAGATTCATTCAAACGTTGAGCGGCAAAGCTGGAATAGTTTACTTGTATCAGTCAAACAGTGAACAGATCTGTCCTAAATATCACCTCAACAAACATATTATGGCAACAACAAAACACAGCTGTGTTGGTAACTGCTGGAGGGACTCAGGATATGATGATTGTGACCATATGAAGGAAGTTTTTCATTGATTTTTCCAAAACCCTGGAGGATTGCTGAGAAATGTCAGTGTTGGATACAAGCTTGTAAGCAAGAGGACTGTGCAAGTAGGTTACGTTTATTTGGTTACAAGTGGCCTCTGTATTAGTGTGGTAGTTTCTTCGTTGGGCTTGTTTGCATGGAGCAAGTCACTTGTTTCTCACAAGAATGGGGATCTTGCTTGTGTGTTTGCAGAGGGTGTGTGTGAAGGTGAGTTGGGTGTCTGATTATTGGTATTGAATGATTGACTTTGCGACTTTAGAAAATAAGTTTTTAAGTCTGCTTTTTGCATTAAGCTCTTAAGCTGTTCTATCCTGGGTTTCTCAAGTGAAGCATGTAGAAATGAAGCTCTCTGAACGTTGTCATCTACCAAAATGATTGGTATTGCAGTTGCTGTCGAGCTGTCTCCAGGTAAATGTGACATTATTTGAGAATGACCCCCCTCCCCACTCAAAGGTGTCCCGTATTCTGTAAGTGCTGAGTTGGCAACCCTACCGTCTACCCTGCTGAACAGTCGCAATGGGGTGAGCACGTAGCAGATCTCAATGTGGAACCCCAACGCATTCAGAGCGTAATCCAGGAGTCTGAGGAGAGTAAAGGCAGGGTTTTGTGTTTTGTTTACTTTATTTCTGTCAAGTTTGTGTCTGCAACACAGAGTCGGCATGAGTAATAGAAGGTCACTAACTCTCCACAGAGAATGAAGACGTCAAACTTGTGCCAGTTGTGTTGGAGGTAGGCCGTCAGGCCCACGGCCGTCACTTTGATCAGCATCTCCGCCAGGAAGTAGGCAAAGACAAAGCATACCAAAATCTGGTTGGAAAGAAGGAAACGTCGTGCTTTACAGACAGGCAGTGACAATAGTTCATGGTTACATGTGGCTAAATGAGTTCAGATCTTACATCCTGCAGCAGGTGGTCCTGCTGGAAAATGCAGGGTTGGAAAATTCCTTGAACAACGCAGTTGATAAGGATGATCAGGATGGAGATGCAGTTTAACCCAGTGTCAGAAGTTAAGGACAAAACAAAATGAAACAGTTTCATTATAACTGAGGTTGAGGCTCACACACTGGACCAACCTTTTTAAAATGATTAGACTGAAAAATGTAAAGTAGTGTTAGACAGGTTAGAGTTGAAAAGCGTTATTGGTTTTAGCAAATGGCGACTGAAGCCATCAGCAAAGGATATGTACTAAAGACAAACTGAAAGAGCCGCTGACGGAACGGTACGGCTGGCCTCCAACCAAAACACCTCAGGGGGGCCGTGGTCTGGTCGGGCTGCTGCTCTCCTGGTCCAGCCATGTTGACCTCTGCATTAGGCTGCTCCCTCCTTGGACCTTGGGTCCCAGTCATCATGACTGGAACCCTCTTCTTTAGTGGCAGAAGACACCACCAAACAGGCTGAAACTGGAGGAGAGTCAAAGAGAACTGAAGGTTGCTTTCAAACATCTAGGAGGCATGATTGTGAAATAAAACCGTGAAGATTTTAAACCATCATTATTAATATCGATATTGAAATTTTACTCATACAACATACTAAATAAACAGCCATACAACCATAAAACAGTCCCCAGGAAAAACAACTGAATACACATCCTTCTGTATGAGCACAATGGGCCTTTTTTTTGTTGTCCAGGCTTTATTGGAGTCCTAAATAAAAACCTCTGAATTGTTTTTGAATTGAACTGTACTAAACTAAGCTGATATCAACCAAGAAACATCTTGTTTACCTTCTCACCATAAACACTGTTATTTGTGTTTCCAAAGAGGTAGAATAAACCATTTTTCTCCACATAGAGACATTTTCCTCATATCTGTATAGATAGAAAATCTATTTAAATAAACTTAAATCTTTTGTCAGCGTTGTTTCCTGAATGAATGGCCGCCTGGGTGAGCGTCTGATCCTGCTCATGATACCCATTTTCAGATTCAAGGTGTAACAAATCAAGTGTGTTAAAAGGATTTTGTAATCAGTGTTCAATACAACCATCTGGGGTTGACCAGTGTAAAGATTTAAAACTGTAAACTAGAAATGTTTTAAATGTATCGGGGTGAAATAACCATATCATTTTGCTGGACATTAGTGTCTATAAACCTGATCCCATCATCAGCTAGCCACGCTGTCAGCCATATTGTCTCACATTGCCTCTCCTCATTGTCCAAACATGCACTTATAGGAAACTAACTCTGGGTTCTGGGTTGTTTTATTTTATTAAATTAGCCATCCTCTGGTGGAATAGCAGCCTGCTCAGAAATCCTCGGACTAAACCTAATGCGACTGCTGTTGTTTTATAGATTAACACAGTGTTTTTTGTGAGGTTAATCTTGTATTTTGGAGCATGTCGCTCCCTTAAAAATCCCATAAAGAACATGTAGTCAAGTTTTAATCATGTCAATTTAAAAAAAAATGCTTGAGCTGCTGTCACCTTAATATGCATGCTACATAATATCAGAGTTTATGCTATACCTAAAATTATTGAACAATAAATTGTAGATATTAAAGGATTGTTTTGATTTCTTACCCTTACTTCAGTGGTGTTGTCTAAAGACTTTTCAGATCACTTTGAGAGTGCTGACGTAATTAAATATGAATTTACTCCACTGAATTATCTATCAACTCTGGAAAGTTTCAGCAAAATGCAACTATTTAAAATCATTTTGTTTTCTAAACGTAACCATGGCACAGACATAAAATGGAAATGTGGTTTCCATGGTAACCCCTGAGCTTGCATGTGATATTTGGAACATTCCATATTAATTTTCAACTACTGTTGTTTAAAAAACAACAATGAACAGCTCTGGTTATTCAAACAGAACAGGCTTGATCCAGAAAACTGGCTTAATCTCAGTTATTTTACTGTGTCTCAGTGACTCAGTTAAAAATGTAGAACATGTTATTGATTATTTCACATCTGACAGAGTTGAATTAAAAAAAACATGAAAGAAAGTAAAGAGGAATGACATTTAGAAAGTGTCTCTGCCTCACACGGTGACCATATAGACCTTCAAATGCAAAATCTGATAAAAGTCATTAGATAAAGTCATTGATTTACAGTGCCTTGCAGAAGTATGTGGGACTTTCTTTTTTAGAAGGGAACTGTGAAGCTAGTCAGACTTTATGGGAAAATGGAAGGAGCCAAATTCAGGGCAATCCTGGAAGAAACCCTGTTAGAGGCTGCAAAGATGTGGGTCTGGGGCAGAGGTTCACCTTCCAGCAGGGCAACAAACCTAAACCAACAGCCAAACTAGAGAACAGAGTATGATCATGACTTAAAATGGCCTAGTCAAAGTCCACATCTCAGTTGTTTTGAGAATCTGTGGCAAAACTTGGAAAATGATTTCCACAGATGCCCTCAATACATTCTGACTGGACTTGAATGATTTTACAAACAAAAATGGGAAAAAGTTAAACCAATTGCAGTGAAAAGTGGTTCAACAAAATGTTACACTTCTTCAAATATTTACTATTTCAAACATTCACTAATTTTAATGGACTTTTTTTTAGAATAAAGTAAAATAAATGGCAACCTGTCCATGGTATACCCCGCCACCCACCCGGTGACTTCTGGACACACTATCCTCCACGCAAGGATTAGCAGGTGTAGAAAATGGAGGGATTGATGGAGGGGTAGATATTTCCATTCTTCTCTACAATTATGCACTACCATGTGTTACTCTGTCATATTTAATCCCGATGAAATAAACTGTATTTTGTCAACAATTAAGGGGTGTGAGTACGTTAGCAAAGCACTAAAACTCAACTGTAGAAAACAGTCAGTGAAGACTTTTAGAGGTTCAATAACTACTTTTCAAATCATTGAACTAATAATGTCGATATTAAAGGATTGTTTTGATTTCTTACCCTCACTTCAATCGCAGTCAAACTCTGAGTGTTGCCTGAAGACTTTTTAGATCACTTTGAGAGCGCTGACGTGATTAAATATCACTGCACCGAATTTATCAATCAACCCTGGATAGTTTCAGCAAAATGCAACTATTTCAAAACATTTTGTTTTGTTTTATGTTTAAACGTAACCATGGCAAAGAGAAAACATGGAATCATTGTTGCCTGGTAACCCCTGAAATTGCATGTGATATTTGGAAGATCTTAAATAAATTTTTAACTGCTGTTGTTTAAAAAACAACAATGAACAACTTTGGTAATTCAAATAGAACAGACGTCTCTGTGCATTTGTTGTTCTTTGACTACAATTTTACACAAATATCAATATTAAATTATAGATAAATAATTCTAAATAATACAATCCACGTTAAATTTTAAATTCATATTGTGTAATGGCTGCACCTTACAGGGAAGCAGCGTTAGGTCTGTCGGCAGAGGATTGATCCAGAAAACTGGCTTAATCTGAGTTATTTTACTGTGTCTCAGTGACTCAGTTGAAAATGTAGAACATGTTAAAATTTCACATGGATTTGGATTAAAACAAAACATGGAAGAAAGTAGAGACGAATTACATTTGAAGAGTGTCCCTGGGCTTGCTGACATAATCTAGCAAACCCAGGGTAATAGAGGTGTGTTTTTTTAATTTCAAAGAGAACATAAATTATGAACAAATAACACGGTTAAATGAAAATTAGGTTTAATGAATTCGAGGATTGATGTTTCATTTTGATCATAATATATAGACCTTCAAATGCAAAATGTGGTTTTTCATCAGATAAAAGTCATTAGATAAAGTCATTGATTTGCATTGCCTTGCAGAAGTACGTGGGACTTGTTTTTTTTTTTTTTTTTTTAAGGGAACTGTGAAGCTAGTCAGACTTTATGGGGAAATGGAAGGAGCCAAATTCAGGGCAATCCTGGAAGAAACCCTGTTAGAGGCTGCAAAAGATGTGTGTCTGGGGCAGAGGTTCACCTTCCAGCAGGGCAGCCAAACTAAAGAACATGACTGAAAATGGCCTAGTCAAAGTCCAAACCTCAGTTGTATTGAGAATCTGTGACAAAACTTGGAAAATTATTTCCACAGATGCCCTCAATACATTCTGACTGGACTTTTAAGTATTTCACAAACAAGAATGGGAAAAAGTTAAACCAATTGCAGAGAAAAGTGGTTCAACAAAATGTTTACACTTCTTCAAATATTTACTGTTTCAAATATTCACTCATTTTAATAGACTTTTATAAAAAAATATATATATAAAATAAACGTCAACAATTTTCTTTCTTCGAATTGACTAGCAACCTGTCCATGGTATACCCCACCACCCACCCGGTGACTTCTGGAGATACACACCATCCTCCCCACAAGGATTAGCAGGTGCAGAAAATGGAGGGCTTGATGGAGGGGTAGATATTTTCATTCTTCCCTACAATTATGCACTACCATGTGTTAGTCTGTCATATTTAATCCTGATGAAATAAACTGTATTTTGTCAACAATTAAGGGGTGTGAATACTTTAGCAAAGCACTATAACTCAACTGTAGAAAACATTAAGTGAAGAGTTTTAGAGGTTCAATAACTACTTTTCAAATCATTGAACTAATAATGTCGATATTAAAGGATTGTTTTGATTTCTTACCCTCACTTCAATCGCAGTCAAACTCTGAGTGTTGCCTGAAGACTTTTTAGATCACTTTGAGAGCGCTGATGTGATTAAATATCACTGCACCGAATTTATCGATCAACCCTGGATAGTTTCAGCAAAATGCAACTTTTTTAAATCATTTGTTTTCTAAACGTAACCATGGCAAAGAGACAACTTGGAATCATTGTTCCCATAGTAACCCCTGAAATTGCATGTGATATTTGGAAGATCTTATATAAATTTTAACTGCTGTTGTTTAAAAAATGACAATGAACAACTTTGGTAATTCAAAAAGAACAGACGTCTCTGTGCATTTGTTGTTCTTTAACTACAATTTTACACAAATATCAATATTAAAATATAGATAAATCATTCTAAATAATACAATCCACGTTAAATTATAAATTCATATTGTGTAATGGCTGCACCTTACAGGGAAGCAGCGTTAGGTCTGTCGGCAGAGGATTGATCCAGAAAACTGGCTTAATCTGAGTTATTTTACTGTGTCTCAGTGACTCAGTTGAAAATGTAGAACATGTTAAAATTTCACATGGATTTGGATTAAAACAAAACATGAAAGAAAGTAGAGACGAATGACATTTGAAAAGTGTCCCTGGGCTTGCTGACATAATCTAGCAAACCCAGGGTAGTAGAGGTGTGTTATTTAATTTCAAGGAGAACATTAATTATGAACAAATAACACGGTTAAATGAAAACTAGGTTGAATGAATTTGAGGATTTATGTAAATGTTATCATAACATATAGACCTTCAAATGCAGAATGTGTTTTAATGATGAATGAATTACTCTGGCAGCCTGACAAGAACAATCTAATATTATTAATGGGAGCTGTTTAACATAAATTGGAGGAACAAAGACTCATATGCCTCATCAGTCTCCATTGTCTTATATGTTGCAGTCCAGTGTGTTCCATTAAATCATTCTCAAATGCTTTGATACACTGATCTCATATGTCTATAATTTTAATTTCTCTCCGAGTTATTATTTTTACTAGGTTGATTTATTATTGTAAATATCAGTGATTCATCTGTAATATCATTTATCAACAAACGACTTACCATACTGTTCGTAATTGGTAAACTCTTATCAATAAGAGTTGCACTGTGTTGTAATTCTTGACGGTTTAGTTATTTTTTAAAGGAAATTCAAACTGTAAATAGTATTCAGAAATTCTTCTGTGGGACTGTGGTTACATGGATTAAGCAAATCAATATTAATATCTGCACATATATACATTCTGTTATTTCTCCTTGTAAATGTTTCCTCCATCCAGTCCTTAAGTAACTCTACATTTGAGCCAGGTACTCTGTACCTCCCTCCATTATGAGCTCAATAGTTATGCATTCCAACAAATTGTTCAGTGTTATCGTCCACTTGCCTTTGATCCTGTTATTCAGGTTTTTTTCCACAAACAGGGCCAATCCACACCTCCTTTATTTTGCCTGTTTATATGGTTTAATATCCTTTCAATTCGAAATTACCTCCTTTACTTTCTGTTATCCATGTTTCAGATATAGCAATAGCATTGAACCGATGTTGGAATGGTAGAGCTTGTTGTGTTCAAATTTAGCTTAAAGACTTCAACTACTGAACTGAATAGTAAAGAGCTCTTGTCATGGTTTTGGGTTTTTGTCTTTATTTTTGGACTTTTCTGGATTTATTAGTTTTCAGTCCCTTTAGTCAACAGCCATGTGTCACCATCCAATCAGCCCAGTCCATTCCTCAGTCACCAGTCAATCAGCTCAGATCAGTTCCACCTGCTGCCACTAAATAGTGCTTACCCTGTCCACCTGTCATTCTCGCTATTTACACCAGCCTCACTTAACCACTCCTTGCCACAATGTCTCGCCTTGCTTTATCTGCACTGCCGCCGTGCCTCTACCAGTTTCTGTGAGAGCAGCCAGCTGGCCTCTTCTGTTCTGTTTGTGTTCAGCCCTCACTGTGTTGTAAGATGCCAGTGTCTGCGTGCTGCACAAGTCTGTCCTGTCTCCTCATGAGTTCCAGCTGCTTACTCTGCTCATTCTAGTGGTTCTTTGGTCCGCATCGCCTGTTCTGGTCAGCTCCTACCTTCATCACTGGTTCAAGTCTGTCACTGCCAGCATCTCCTGGTCTGTTTGGTTTTGCCTGCCTCATCATCCATTACTCATCCACCCAGTTTGGTTATGCTTGCCTGCCTAGTCTATCATTACTCATCCTTGCAAAAAACTATTTAAAAACGTAACTCTGAATATTGGCTTCTCCAGCACTACTCATAACCACATGCAGTTAGTTGTATATTCCCTTTGAACCAGGGGTGGACTGGGACAAAAAATCGGCCCTGGCATTTTGGATTAGACTGGCCCACCACATTTTTTTTTTTTTTTTGTGTACTGAACGTGTATACCAGCTGTGCAATACCTTGAGGCCAGGTTAATGGAAATTAGTGAGAGTGGACACCTAAAATACTTCCAAAGTCTTAATTTATTAACACTGTAAAATGTAAACTCAGCCAGGCCTTACTTGTCATCATGGAAAGAAAGAATATATATAATAACATAATATAAAATTTGATTCACTCAGTCATTTGTAATAAGTATTTTATTTATCTAATTTCCTCATTTTTGATCATATTTTCTTTAAAATCGCAGACTTTTCTCTATTTTTCATGTAAATCCTTGGTGGCGCTTGATAGTGAAGCCGGTGAGGCCGCAGCGAGCTTGGCATCCCTGAGATTGCGCAATCCCATGTTAACTGCGCTGGCTTCCATTCTGTGAATGCATCTTCCTGTCTCTAGATCATAAATTCAATTGTTCAAACAGTTATGAACTGATTTTCCACAATTTAATGTATGTGGATAGCTTATTGTGTTTTGGTCATCAAACTGTGTGCAGGTAACATGTTTTCGTGCTGCTGGCCGATCATAAACAGCAAAGAACTGGTTGTAGGTGTGGCCGGCAGTTCCTTGGCCTCTAGGCAGGGGGCGCTCAAGGGACACCGCTTGTGATCCCAAAACTGTACAGTGACAGCAAGTTATGGATGTTTTATTAGCGAGTTATGCTAAACAAGTAAAGCACTAAAAATACTCAAAACATACAGCCAGAACAGGACTGATCAGGGAAGGCTTTCCTCCCTGGCAGTGATCTCCATTGAGACTGAGTTTTAAAACTGAAGAAGATAAAGAGGACTTTTACCGGAAAATGACCAATATTTTTGTTCAGAAAGAGCGCCGTATGGACTTAATTTATAAGTAGAGGTAAGACAGCGACAATTATTCATGTTTTGCTTTTGTAATTAAATGTGCGTAATGTGGGTTATAGTTTTTAAATGTGTTACACATGCAGAAATCCATCATAACTCATAAACTGTTACCAGTCAAATGACAAATAATTTAGTATTAGTTTTTTTCATCAAAGAATCAATATTTTTTCCATGTCTCTTGGTGATTTGATTTGGCTCAATCAGTCTCCTTCAGCACTTTGCAATGAGTCTACTCTGTAGAGTGTATATATTTGTAAATCTGACTCTGATTACGTCAGTGCCTCGCCAGCTATGAACTCTACCTCACATACGTCACTGACTACAACCACCACCACCATATTTTACATCAGACACCGGAGCAGATGAAGGGCCTGCTGTTGAGAACATGTCAGTCAGTTTGACACATTTCGCAGCGTCCGTTTAAAGAACTTGTTTCTTTTTTTCGCGCAGTTTCTATGCGCCTCCCTTGCGTTTCTTATCCATTACTACTGTAAACACTGCTGCACAAAGTTCCACATGGAGCGTGAAGGTGTTTTTCTACTTTATGATTGGCCTAGCCCTTTAGACTGTCAGGGATGATAACCAATGGGCTGCAGTAGCCTGTGGTAAGGGCCGGATGATCGGAACAGACTCTTGCGCTGCTGATTTTATTTTTCTTCATGCATTATGCAAATATAACGAGGCCGATATTTAAAAAAATAAAAATAATAATAATAATAATAATAATAATAATAATAATAATAATAATAATAATAATAATAACAATAATAATAATAATAATAATATACATGTCGGGTCTGCCAGCCCAAACAGCATGTCGGCCCACCGGGAAAATTACCGGTGCGCCCGATTACTAGTCCATGCCTGCTTTGAACTACATCTCTGTATAATAAAGACAAGTGCTGTCAACTGTAGGGGATAATATTACCTGGGTCAATATTATATTTCACATCCTGTGTGTTGTAATCTCCAACCTTACAGGCCAATCTCCAAACTGCCATTTCTCAGTAAAATTATTGAAAAAGCTGTGTTTCAACTATTAAATAGGTTCCTTACAATAACCAGCTGCTTTGTGTTTGTCCAGTTTCCATGCTCAACACAGTACTGAGACCACCCTTGTCAAAGTTGGTGGTCTCAGACTGTGGAAGAAACACAGTGTTTGATCTGTTGGACCTCAACCAGACATGGAAAAGCAGCATTTAGTTTAAATTCTCCACAAATCTGTAACAAAGTTCCAGGAAACTGCAAATCAGCCGAAACACTGAGTTCTTTTTAATCAAAACTGATAACCCACCTGTTGAGAGTTGCTTTCGGCGCATAATAACAGGACCATTGACCAACACATTTGATGTGTATTGATGTTTTTGCCTCATACAATTTAATGTTTGTCACTGGTCTCACAACCAGTGTCTGTTTCAATGTGTTTATTATGTTTTCTGATGTTTTTATGAGGTAAAGCACTTTGAGTCAAACTTGACTTGACATAATCTGTGTAGCCTTAGGTCTGTAGCTCCAAATTATCACAATGTGTGATCCTTTGTATAAAGTCTTCTGAGTAATCAATTGTAGTTGAGTTTATGTTCATGTATTTACCTTATTTCTTATTACTTATTTGTACATTTCCAGCTCCTCCATACTCTTGACGACAAGGATCTGTGTCTGCTCAGGTGTTCCGTTGAGCTCCATGAAAACTTTACAGTTTTCTGTCCATTAGTTTTGAATTTTTGCAATTTCCGTGTTTTGTTTAGTGAGGTGTTCATTAATGTAAACATTGGATCCTTTGTGTTTAGGACCTTGTTTGAGCAGAGCTACTTTGTGTTTTCTGCTTACAAATTTTAATATCACCTCTGGTGTGTTGCTTGCACTCCTTCTTGGAAGTGGGTGGCATGTGTCTATTCCCCTTGAGTTTAAAAACGCAGCCACCTGTTGCTCTGTTGAAATGACGTCCTGCTTAGCCGACTCTACCTCGTTGGTCGAAGTCACCGCTCATGCGTGTGACAGGGGTTTGATCTGTTTGATTCTTAATTTATTTATATGTGATGTGCATTAACTGGCCTAAAACTGACATCCTTTTATTAACAACATTTGGATTGAAAGAAAGATTCATTTTGACTTGCCTGATGTCTACACACATTTTGACATTCCAGTGCTGAACGATCTGGGAAGGTGGCCCCATCAGTGTAAATTACAGCTGCCACATATAGAGGCTGAAATTGGATCCTTGATAGGATGTGATGTTGACAAGGCTACGGAACCATGGCAGATCATCCACAGTGAAGATTATGGTCCATATGCCGTTCGAACTGGGCTGGATTGTCAATGGTCCTCTTCAAATTACTACAGCGACATTGACAAGAAACAAGAAATGTCACAGGAATTCAGTTTATGAACTCTGTGAATGAAACATGTAAAAAGATTGATGCGCAATATACTATTTGCAAAAAAAAAAACAACGCTCTCATATGTTAATCGAAAAAATGCACATGAAGACTATATTGCCTTGAACATACAGGGGTTGGACAATGAAACTGAAACACCTGGTTTTAGACCACAATAATTTATTAGTATGGTGTAGGGCCTCCTTTTGCAGCCAATACAGCGTCAATTCGTCTTGGGAATGACATATACAAGTCCTGCACAGTGGTCAGAGGGATTTTAAGCCATTCTTCTTGCAGGATAGTGGCCGGATCACGACATGATGCTGGTGGAGGAAAATGTTTCCTGACTCGCTCCTCCTAAACACCACAAAGTGGCTCAATAATATTTAGATCTGGTGACTGTGCAGGCCATGGGAGATGTTCAACTTCACTTTCATGTTCATCAAACCAATCTTTCACCAGTCTTGCTGTGTGTATTGGTGCATCGTCATCCTGATACACGGCACCTCTTTCAGGATACAATGTTTGAACCATTGGATGCACATGGTCCTCCTGAATGGTTCGGTAGTCCTTGGCAGTGACGCGCCTATCTAGCACAAGTATAGGGCCAAGATATGGCAGCCCAAACCATCACTGATCCACCCCCATGCTTCATTCTAGGCATGCAACAGTCTGGGTGGTACGCTTCTTTGGGGCTTCTCCACACCGTAACTCTCCCGGACGTGGGGAAAACGGTAAAGGTAGACTCATCAGAGAACAATACATGTTTCAAATTGTCCACAGCCCAAGATTTGCACTCCTTGCACCATTGAAACCGACGTTTGGCATTGGCACGAGTGACCAAAGGTTTGGCAATAGCAGCTCGGCCGTGTATATTAACCCTGTGGAGCTCCCGACGGACAGTTTTGGTGGAAACAGGAGAGTTGAGGTGCACATTTAATTCTGCCATGATTTGTGCAGCCGTGGTTTTATGTTTTTTGGATACAATCCGGGTTAGCACCCGAACATCCCTTTCAGACAGCTTCCTCTTGCGTCCACAGTTAATCCTGTTGGATGTGGTTCGTCCTTCTTGGTGGTATGCCGACATTACCCTGGATACCGTGGCTCTTGATACATCACAAAGACTTGCTGTCTTGGTCACAGATGCACCAGCAAGACGTGCACCAACACTTTGTCCTCTTTTGAACTCTAGTATGTCACCCATAATGTTGTGTGCATTGCAATATTTTGAGCAAAACTGTGCTCTTACCCTGCTAATTGGACCTTCACACTCTGCTCTTATTGGTTCAATGTGCAATTAATGAAAACTGGCCACCAGGCTGGTCCAATTTAGCCATGAAACCTCCCACACTAAAATGAGAGGTGTTTCGGTTTCATTGTCCAACCCCTGTACATACCTAGGTAGGTTGAGCAACAAGCAAAGACATGGCATCTCACAGCTCCTGACATCTCCACAGCCTGATGAGAAGATTTCAGATTAGTGCGTGCAGTCTGCAGCTTGTGGCCACACCTTCCAGCAAAGATCTGTTCAGAAACGATCTCATGCATGCACACAAATTCCCTCTCCCTGTAATGTTATGTTCTGGTTCATGTTTATGATTTGGTTTTGTTGCCTTTTTCTGCTTTATGGTTTTGGACTCCTGTTTAGCCGGATCATTATGTTTGTTGTTCTGTTTTCTGTATTAGTTCTGATTTTAGCCTGCGCCTTGTTTTCATTATTATCCTCGGTTTTTGGTTTATTCCCCGGCTCCTGTCATTTCCCTTAATCACTCTACGCTGTCCTTGATTGGTTTCACCCCGCTCACCTGTCTGTTCGTCTATTTAATCCTGCTTTAGTTATCTGCTCCCCGTTGGTTCGTCACTTGTTGCCATTTCGTTTCTCAGTTCTCCACTGTTGGTAAGAGCATCCCAGCACCTTGATTCTGTCCGTCAGCTAACCTGTTCTGTCTGTTTTGCCTCTTCTCAGTTTGCCTGTTACTTTCAAGTGTTGCCTGGATGTCCGCCCTGTACCATACGTTGGATCCTGTTCTGTCTGATTCCTACTCATCCTCTCTTCTGTTAATAAACCCCGTTAAAAGCATTGCTAGTGTGTTGGCTGAATACCAGGTTCATCTCCCTCCAAGATCATTACACTCCCACACCAGGATCATGAGATTTGTAATGCCAAAGCATCCATCCATTCATTTTCTTACTCGCTTTATCCCTCATGGGGTCATGAGGGGTGCTGGTGCCTATCTCCAGGGGTTCAATGGGCAAGAGGCAGGGAACACCCTGGACAGGTCGCAAACAGGACAAACAACCATTCACGCACACACTCACACTTAAGAACAATTTAGAGAGACCAATTAACCTAACAGTCATGTTTTTAGACTGTGGGAGGAAGCCAGAGTACCAGGACAGAACCCACGCATGCAAAGGGAGAACATGCAAACACTATGCAGAAAGACCCAGGGTTGGACTCGAACCCAGAACCTTCTTGCTGCAAGGCAACAGCGCAGCCCTAATGCCAAATCAGTATATAACATGTGCTAATACACATTTCAGGAGTTTTTTTCCAGACAAAAAAAGCAACCATTGCCTCTTACTTAGAAAATATAATCTAAATTTCACAGATTTCTCTTTTAGGTGTTTAAATATGCTAGCCTTGGCTAAACGTTTAGCCAGCATATAAGCCTAAACTTTGCTTTTGGTTCTACAAATTATTATTATGTAGGTCTTTCATTTATACTCATCTATTGGTTTACCTAAAGCTTAGCTATTTCCATGTGTTGCAAACTAGCTAGGCACGATACAAAAATTTCAAACTTGATTATGATCCCCAGGAAACTATTTGATACTCAATAACATTTTCGATACCATGGGGATAAAAATGACAAATAATTAAAGGCATAAAAAGATTTTATTGCCATAAAAAAACTCACGTTTTTTGATCTCAAGATGGAACATGCTTTCTCAACAGAATCACAAATGCTAGTTAAATAAGTGTGCAAATAAATGCTAAATAAATAACCCATATTAACACTCACATAGGCAATGACAGTGAGACCTGGAGGGGTATGGTTGGGAGGAACGGCCCACCTGATCTGAACTTGAGGGGTGTTCTGTTGGACTTCTGTGCTCATGTATTGTCCATAACCAACACCATGTTCAAGCATAAGAGTGCCCATATGTGCTCTTGGCACCAGGACACCCTAGGCCGTAGTTCTAAGAGTCTTGGTCACTGTTATGTCCCAAAAGGGCCCAATGTATTGGAGGACACGTGGACAAAAATGAGGGTTATGTGAGGGACCAGACTCAAACAAGTACAAAAAAAATTTTCAAAGTAGAAAAGAATTCCATTTAATTCTTCCAAAAATAGTAAACAAAACAAAGATTTAATGTAAGAATAAATCAAAGGATAAATAACAAATTTGGGCCCAATTTAACTGAGGTCAACTGAACTCTAACTCAACACAAACAAAACTGACCTACAAGCAAATAACAAAAGGCTGCTTAAATAGGGATGGAGTAACCTAAGTCTACCACATGAGGGAGGCACGGCATAACAAAAGAACAAATAAATACAAAATTAACTAAAGCATTCTATGAAACAAATAAAGCAAAACTAACTTTTACTTAGCAGAAACAGTAAAAACAACTTGAAACAAGTCTGCCCCCGTCGGTCTTTCAAAAAACAAATGGTATGCTCCAGGTTTCCTCCTCCAGCTGGTTTGTATCAGCAGCACCTCAAACAAAAAACAAGTGTAGATAAACCATTCAGACAGACATAAACTAAAGTGTGCACCCATTAGAAAATACCTGTCTAAATGAAATAACTAACTTAAACATATAAACTGTAATATAATATAAGGAAAGAAAAAATACTAACATGATGTGGTGGTGGGAGGATCATCCACCTCACACTCCCCTTCCTCTGAAGGCTCACTGGCACAGCGGGACAAGTAGTCAGCAGTAATGTTCTGTCTGCCAGGGATGTGATGTACCTTGTTTACTGAGGAAATCCTAAAAAATTAGAGGATCACTTTGTACTTCCATATCAACACCAGAACCAATGCCGTATTCAGCTGGAACTACTTCTGACAAAATGTCCCAATTCAGCCAAATAAACCACAAAAGCTTAGAGCAGATCATTCAGCAGCTAAGTTCCTCCTCCTGCTGCCGTGATGTTCTACCCACAGCTTTCTTTAAAAAAGTTTTACCTGTCATGGCGTCTGATTTGACTCAGATAATAAACACGTCCCTTCTGTCAGGTGTTTTCCCCCAGTCCCTAAAAACAGCAATTATCAAACCACTGCTGAAAAAGAACAATTTAGACAAACTTCTACTCCAGAACTACAGGCCCATCTCAAACCTCCCCTTTATCAGTAAGATTATTGAATTACTTATTTGTACATTTGTATTTCAACAATTAAACACCTTCTTAACAACGACCAGCCGATTTGACGTTTTCCAGTCTGGCTTCCATGCTCACCACAGCACAGAGACTGCCCTTATCAAGGTGTTTAATGACATCCATATAATGACAGATTGTGGAAGAACCACTGTGCTGGTTCTATTGGATCTCAGTGCAGCATTTGATACTGTCGATCACTCCATTCTGTTAGAACGCCTGGAGAACTGGGTCGGTCTCTCTGGTACAGCTCTCAACTGGTTTAAATCCTACTTAAAGGACAGGGACTTTTTTGTATCAGTAGGTAACTTTACATCAAAGATGAGAAAAATCACATGCGGGGTTCCCCAAGGGTCCATCCTGGGTCCCCTCCTATTCAATATCTACATGCTCCCTCTAGCTCAGATCATAAGAAACAACATCAGTTACCATAACTATGCAGACGACACACAGCTTTACATCACCATGTCACCAGGTGACTATGAACCAGTTCAGGCACTGAGTAAATGCCTAGAAGAAATCAATGCATGGATGTGCCAAAACTTTCTTCAATTGAATAAAAACAAAACTGAAGTAATAATCTTTGGACCAATAGAGGAGAGATCAAAAGTTAGCACACAGCTTCAGTCGCTTCAGCTAGGAACCACTGATCAGGCCCGAAACCTGGGTGTAGTGATGGACTCAGACCTGAACCTTCAAAAGCATCTAAAGACAATTACAAGGTCGGCTTTCTATCACCTGAGGAACATTTCCAGGATTAAAGGACTAATGACTCAGAAGGATCTGGAAAAACTAATCCATGCGTTTATATTTAGTAGAATTGATTACTGTAACGGTGTTTTCACAGGTCTGCCTAAAAAGTGGATCAGACAGCTGTAGCTGATCCAGAACGCTGCTGCCTGCGTCCTCACTAAGACTAAGAAAGTAGAGCACATAACCCCAGTTCTAAAGTCCTTACACTGGCTCCCTGTATCTCAGAGAATAGACCTTAAAATACTTCTGTTAGTCTATAAATCCCTGAATGGCTTAGCACCTAAATACATCACAGACTTGTTATCAGTGTATCAACCATCCAGACCGCTCAGGTCTTCTGGCTTCAGCCTATTATTAACAGAACTACAGAACTTGTAACCAGAACTAAACAAAAAGAAGCAGCATTCAGTTCCTATGCTCCACTTATCTGGAACAAACTTCCAGAAAACTGTAAAAGTGCGGAAAGCCTGAGTTCCTTTAAATCGAGATTAAAAACACATTTGTTTGAAATTGCCTTTGAATGTTCTAGTTAAACTGTTTTACTGTTTTTAATGTTCTTTTTTGTTTCTACATTCTATCCCTACTTGCTTTTATTCCTATATTTTAATCATGTAAAGCACTTTGCATTGTCTCTGTACTGAATTGTGCTATATAAATAAATTTACCTTGCCTTGCCTTGCCTCAAACTTGTAGGGCTGTATGGCAAGGTACCAGCGGGTTGTTCAACTATAGGCGTCCTTCATATTCTCCAGCCATTTTAAAGCTTTGTGGTCAGTTTCCAGTACAAACTGTCGTCACAAGAGATAGTAGCGAAGTGAGTCCAATGCCCACTTTATAGCCTGACATTACTTCTCTATTGTGGAATAACGGGTTTCTCTAGGAAAAGGTTTTCGGCTGATGAAGGCGATTGGATGACCCATTTGGAGAACCCTGAAGGAGCACAGCACCAAGACCTTTATCTGATGCATCGGTTTGTAAGATAAACTCCTGCTGGAAGTCAGGGCAATGGAGCACAGGATCTCTACTTAATGTCTGCTGAATGTCTCTGAATGCTTGCTTAGCTTTTTTAGACCACTGTAGAATGTTTGGGCCCCCGAAGACTGGTCATGTCTGTGAGAAGAGAAGCTCTAACAGAGTAATTAGGGATAAATCTGTGATGCCAACCAGACATACCCAAGAAGGATTTAAGTTGTTTTCTTGTCTGAGGAAGGGGGCAGGACAGGATGGCCTCACCAATCCTCCTCTGATGACAAAGCCCAGATACTCTGTTTCCCTCTTTGCTATGGCACACTTGGCTGGATTTACTGTCAATCCTGCTTTCTGGAAACACTCAAAGATTACTTGTAGATGTTGCAGGTGTCCATCCCAGTAGCTGCTGTAAACAATGATGTCATCCAGATATGCAGAGGGAAAATGTGAGAGGCCATTTAGTACCTTATCCATTAGGCGTTGAAATGTGGCAGGTGCCCCGTGCAGTCCAAATGGCATCACTCTGAATTGGTAAAGGCCCCATGGTGTTCTGAAAGCCGTCAGCTCTTTGGACCTGAGGGAGAGCAGTACTTGCCAATATTGTAATGGTAAATTAATGAGTTGCAGTTTTACCCCCTGCCACCAGATGGCTGCAGATATGATGTACCCTCAGGATGTGTGTCTGTTACACTGCGAGGTATGGTGTGGAAGGAAAACTCAAAGTTGGCTGTAGTTTAAACAAAGGTGGTTTATTAGGCCTCCTTCATCACGGCATAGGTCAGGGACAAGGAAAAAACGACATCTTCCCAACAGTCTCTTAGTTTTCAATCTGCTTCAGACTCTCAAGCCTTCTCCCTCTTTTTTCTTGGTTCAGCCAACAGTTCCCTTATATACTGTTGTCCCCACCTTCTCAATTAACTGCCCAGCCAATCAAAGTCCAGCAAACAAGGTTCTTTCTATAAAAGAGCTTGGTTTGAGGCGGGCCTCCTCTTTGGTAGGTTCCAAGATGGCCGCTACAAGGACACACCCAAAAGGTAACAAACATTTCACAAACAAAAAGATCACATATACCAGGGGTCACTAATTAAAAATCAGCGGGGTCCGAATAAAGAAAATCAACAACCAGTAAAGGTCCGGACACATTTTTTATTACAATCCGTTACTTTAAACAGTATTTAACACTGAAATAAAATGTTTATGCATCCACCTTTTACATTGACTTTTTAAACAAAAAATAACATAATTCAATTCAATTCAATTAAAATAAAACTAGAACTTTTTCTATTTTAAAATCCAAAGTGCTTTTTGAAATAGAGAACCACAATCTTTCACAGTTTGGTATATAGACAATTTCTTGACTGTCACATCTTTTATAAAACAACTGAACTTTTTTTAATTTCTTTTTTATGGCTTAATGATAGACGTGAGCTTTAGGCTGCCCTGCAAGGATTTTACACCTGGGTTTGATTGGCAACAAAGCCAACCTCAAGCACATATCGAGGTGCTCATTCGTTCTACGCCTTTAAATCAGCTATATTCTCCGTATGTATGAGCAAGCGGATATGATTGGGAACGCTCCGGAGGGCTTTGCCATATTAACAAGTGAAGTTAGCACAGGGGTTGAAGCAAAAATAATGTTTGAATGAAAACATTTTCTCGCCAGCCCATATATTCCTGGGGCCGTGGACATCATGCCGCATTAGTTGGCTCACTTACTTAGTGTGCAAAGTCAACTAAATCTGATACTTTTAAAATATCCATTGAAAATTCCTGTATCTCTGCCACCTTTCAGCTTTGAAGCCTTTGCGTCATCCTGGACAGCCTCTCCATCACTTTCCACATCCACATCATCATCTGGGTTACTTTCATCTCTGCAGCATCAAGTTCTTCCTTCACACTGTTGACAAACTGGTCCACAGTCCACTTTACAATCCCAGCTCCCTTTCCTCCCTCGCGTTACTCTTCTTTGTGTTTTAAATAAAACATAATAGCGAATCACGAGGAGATCCCTGGTTGGTCGCCGCGTTTATCAGCGAGGGAATAAACGCTGACAGACGACATGGCCACAGGTGGAAATAATTAATTAATTAACTGCCGGAGCAGATTGACGCTTACCGAGGGAAGTTGTTGTCAGCTGTTCTATCCGCTGAACTTTCTGACCTGCTGGTTCGCATAAATCCAAAGAAAACCTTTGACCACCGCTACTTTCATTCATACCATCTGTAGCCAGTTTAAAATTCTCTCCCAAAGGTTAAAATGATGAATACCGATAAACCTCAGACTGGCAATGTCCGCTTTGGAAAGACCCGCCCTGCTCTCATTCTGATTGGCTAATGTCCCGGCTCTGCCAGGTTTGATTGGTTAAGAGCAGCTTGTGTTTAAAACCTTGAATAAAAAGTCTAGACGGAATTTTTTGCGCTCAATTTCCAAATGACGGAAATCCGTCGCAGCGACGGAGAACTTGAGTTAGACACTGTCGTTGGACAACATGCAGTAATATATAAATTTTTTAAATGAGGTTGGGTCCGGATTAGGTAGCAGCTGGGTCCGGATCCGGACCGTGGTCCGCTAATCCGTGACCTCTGACATATACACATTCTAGAATTTAATTGTTACAGAAAATATTATTGCTTCTTAACAGTGTCTGTGTGTTGAAAGTCATCAGTTGATGAACAATGAATATATCATGGTGTATCTGTATCCTGCTGACTCGTTATGTTAATAAATAAGTTTAGTTAACTTACGAACCCAAGTTTCTTCATTAAGATTAGAAACATTACATGGTACCAGGATTGGTTCAACAGATGTCATGGTAAGTGTGAAACCGCCTGATGCGCGGAAAATAGCACTGCTTCTCACTGTCGCGGGACCTCAGGCTGTAGTGGTATTTAATACGTTTGTGTTTGCTTAAAGTGATCAAAAGGAACAATTTGACAAAGTCGTGGAAAAATTTGATGACCACTGTTCACCAAGGAAGAACGAGACCTTCGAACAGCATGTATTTCGATCCCGCATGCAATCGCAATCTGAAAGTTTTGATGCGGTAGTGGTGGTGGCGCAGCGAGCAGAAGCAAGTGGAAGGGAGGGGTCCCAAACATGTCAAAATCCAGCCTATTTGTAGGCGAACCAACAGCGCCACAAATTAATATAATCCTCATTACCAAAACAAAATATGAATTATCCAAACTAAAAAATATCTCAACCATAAAATCTGTCAACTAAAGTCTAAACAAAACCATCAAAAAATAAATAAATAAATAAAATAAAAAACAATAATAATGATAATGTGCCCAAAGCACATAACAGTCATTCGGGTGAAGAGAGAGGCGGAGCTCTCCACCAACCACTGCCTGGTGATGAGTTAGCACCGATGGTGGGGGAGGAAGCCGGTCAGACCTGGCAGGCCCAAATGTATTGTAAAAGTTTGCTTGGAACGTCTGGCAGAGTCCCCTGTGAGACAGAGCTTTAACTCCAACCTCCAGGAGAGCTTTGAACACGTCCTGAAGGAGGTGGGGGACGTTGAGTCTGAGTGGACCATGTTCCGTGCCTCTATTGTCGAGGTGGCAAGTCAGAGCTGTGACTGCAAGGTGGTCGGTGCATGTCGCGTTGTCAACCCTCAAAGGCACTGGTGGACACAAGCAGTGAGGGAAGCTGTCAAGCTGAAAAAATGGTCCTATCGGGACTGTGGGACTTGGGACTCCGGAAGTAGCTGATAGTTACCAGCAGTGAAAACGGCAGGCTGGTCGCTGTGGCAAAAACTCGGGCGTGGAAAGAGTTCGGAGTGGCCATGGAGAAAGACGTCTGTACGGCTTTGAAGCAATTCTGGTCGACTATCCGGCATCTCAGGAGGGGAAAGCAGTGCAGTACCAACACTGTTTATAATGGGGGTGGCACACTGCTGACCTCGACTCAGGATGTCATGTGTCGGTAGACGGAATACTTTGAAGAGCTCCTTAATCCCACCAACATATCTTCCATTATGGAAGCAGAGCCTGGGGACTTCTGGTCAGGTTCTCCAATATCTGGGGCTGAGGTCAGAGATGGTTAAAAAGCTCCTTGGTGGCAAGGCCCCAGGGGGTGGGTGAGATTCGTCCTGAGTACCTTAAGGCTCTGGATGTTGTGGGGCTGTGTTGGTTAACACGGCTCTCCAATATCGCGTGGACATCGGGGACAGTTCCCCTGGATTAGCAGACTGGGGTGGTGGTCCCCTTAATTAAAAAGGGAGACCGGAGGGTGTGTACCAACTATAGAGGAATCACCCTCTTAAGCCTCCCTGGTAAGGTCTACTATGGGGTTATGGAAAGGAGGGTCCATCAGATAGTCGAATCTGTGTGTGTGTGTGTGTGTGTGTGTGTGTGTGTGTGTGTGTGTGTGTGTGTGTGTGTTGGGCATGGGCGTAGGTTTGCATAGGGACCATAGGGACATGTCCCTACCAAAATTTTGGACCGACTTAATTGTCCCTACCAATAACTTGATGTGAATAACATTGTAATATTTATTATCATTTACAATACAACGTTGCTGCTTGCATCGCTTGTCTTCTGGTGGCTGCGGCTGCCCGGTCTGACTGCCTGCCCGGTCTGACTGCCTGCCCGGTCTGTCCTGTCCCTTTAAATCTGCAGCACACGTGACTGTGCTGTGTGCTGTTTAACACCACTCTCATTGGTTGTGCTGCCCTAAATTCCGCCTTCCCTCTTCCTGATTGGCGTGTGTGTGTGTGTTCTTGTGCGCGCGTGCTTGAAGCGCGAGATTTAAGTTTTGATTCATACTGGGATACTGCGGTTACCATAATTGATACTAGATTATGAAATTAGTCCCTGTTAAGAAACTAAATATTATCTGCACTAAAATGCAGAGCTGCTGGAAGTAATTTTGAACAGGGGGTGCTATGAAATTTTTTGGGGGGGTTTTTTGGACAAAAGACCTATGAGACTATGGGCCTATTTAAAATACAACTAAAAATAAATAAATAGATTGAGATTCACTATATAAGCACGACACACACTAGATGCTGTTTGTTAATGTTTAAAGTATTACTGGATCTGATGAATGTCGAATTGGGACTTTTTTCCCACTTTGAAAAAGTTTGCATTTGAACTTACCAGCATCAGAGACAGACGGTAAATACGTGCCTATTAAACCAAATATAGTCTAAACATGTCTGTTGTCTAAATGTATTGTGTATTTTCTTTTGAAGATATAGAAATGTGCAGAGATAAACCCCACCCTTATTTTTTTATCTAAAATACTCTGTCTGCACCATAAAACATGGCAAAATTATACATTCAAGGGACTGCAAATACATTTCTTGTGTTTACTCTGCACTGGAAGTAGAACTGCAACTGACACTGACAGCATTTCAAATCTTAAATTCAAATTTCAACAAATGTACAGCTGTAGTAACTCTGTAGCCCATTCCATTTAATTTATTTTAACATTCCAAACACATTTCTTACATCATAAATCTGAAGTGTACTGTAGATAACAGCTTCTCCTTACCTACATCTTCTCAGACAACTAATTATTTTCCTAACGATAGTGAGTTGTCAATGTTTAAATGTGCAATAAATCTTAATACATAAGCAGCATGGAGGACCCAACACTGTACTTTGAGTAAGATGGGTGACACCAAGACTGATTTGTAACATGAGTAGTTTTCCATTTCATCATTGAAATGAGAACATATTAATATACTATTGGTATATACTAGTATGACTATTAAAGAACAGCAGATTAAACTTTAAGATATGTAAAGGCCTATATTTAATAAATTTTGCGACCGCATCAACAGATTGAATAATTTCTTACTTTTTGGTGTACCAAATTAATGATGTAATATTTTATGGGCTAAGTCCCTGGTGATAAGAATGTCTAGCTCCACCCCTGCTTTGTACTAATTTACAAATGGACAGTGTGGAAATCTATGTACAATAAAACCAATGTAAATAGTGTTTTATTCGTCTTTACCCTAATTCTAGAAGAAGAAATAGTCAAATAAATAGCACTATTATTTTGTGGAACCCTAATCATGCTATTATAACTAAGCAAAAGTCTAAATTAAAAAATAGCAGTTGTTTAGGCAGCATCTTGTGTTGTTATACTGTATATCATGTAAAATAACACCTGCTATTTATGCCTGAACTGCCTCAAAGGGTTGACAAAAAATTAAACCCGAGACTGGAAGCTATTCATATGGACGTACATGCACATGCAGCCTATGTGAACAAGAGTCTGAAGAACAACATAGAGAGATTGGTTGATGAGGGGATGGGTTAAATGCAGAAGTGAATTTGTCCAGGGTGAGATGAATAAAGTATCAATTATTATAAAAAAAAAAAAAACGGGGGAGTGGTGGCCTAGTGGTTAGAGCAGTGCGCTTGCGCTCTGAGAAGGATGCAAGTACCCGGTTCGATCCCAACTGCCTGCCTGCACTCTGGGTCCCTGAGCAAGACCCTTAACCCCTGATTGCTCCTCGGGCGCCCCACAGTGGCAGCCCACTGCTCCCCAAAGGGGATGGGTTAAATGAAGAAGTGAATTTCTCCATTGTGAGATGAATAAAGTATCAATTATTGTGTGTGACGTCATACCGTAGTCCACGGTATGACGTGGACTACGGTATGACGTAGTCCACGTCATACCGTGGACTACGGTAATACCGTAATTAATCACAAATTAAAGGTATCTTTAATTTGTGATTAATTAAAGATACCTTTAATTAATCACAAAACACTTTTTTAGTTATTTCTAAAATTTCGCTTGTTGGTCCTTTAAACCAGTATCTTTTTCTCATTTGATCAAAATTGGGCAACACATGGGTGCTACTAATTGTCCCCCTGACTTTTTTCATGCCAGGTTGTTTTTTTTTTTTTTTGACAGAGGTTTTTAACATCACTGTTCCGACTCTTGTCTTTTTTAACTCATGTCTTAGCTCAGGAATTGAGCCTACTGTATGTTTCTCGTTTGCCCTTCCTTTTCTAGGTTTTAGACATTTTCTTTACTCAACTACATTTTTAGAAAATAATTAGGCTTTTAGGGGAATTGCAGTCCGGCTTCAGACTGCAACATGAGACAGCATCTGCCTAATTAAAAGTGCATAGTGATGTTGCTTTTTCCATTTATGGTAGGTGCCTGTCCCGGTACTGCTGGACCTCACTGCAGCTTTTGATACCATCTGTCATTCTGTCCTTTTGTCTTAACCAACCCACTATGTTGGTATCTGGGGCTCATCACTTAAATGGTTCACATCCTCTCAGACAGACAGGTCTTTCACATTTATGATTAATAATGTATCTTCCTTTAGCGCTTCTGTCATGTGGGGTGCCACAGGGTTCCATTCTTAGTCCTTTTTTTCGCTATCTGCTGCAACTTGGAGTGACCCAGAACTTCTTTTTAAATTAGCAAATGAAAACATTTTGTTTAGTGGGATTGCCACCACTGATGTCAGCACTCTGATTCTTAAATGTAGTACCACTGTAAGAAATCTGGGGGTGAATTTTGACAAGGATTTTATATTCAGCAAACAAGTTGATTGTGAGATGTATTTCTTAATTTACAGTCTTCTAGCTTAATTTAGGCCTTTTTTAAGCCGTACTAATCTTGAGAGGCTCTGACTTCTAGTGTTAAGAAGTTACAGGTGTAACGTTCCTGGCACTGGAGCTGATACACAATTCAGCACACCTGCTCCACTCCTCTCGTTTCTGCAATTAGTCCTCACTGGTTCCACCTGTCTCACCTCCATATATACCCAGTCCAGATCAGCCCCCAGTGCCAGATTGTCTCAAGCCAACCCTTGTTACTTTCCAGCGTTCCTGAAACCTGCCAGCTTTACCGTTATCTGACCTGATTCCGCCACCGTTTACCGAGCCTGCCAGACCCCTGAATTGTTCCTGTTCTCCCGCCTGTGTGCCCGACCTGATCAGCCTTCTGACCGCCGATTCTGTCTCTGCTCTGGATAGCCTGTTTGTGTACCGGACCCCTGCTCTGATTAAGTCTTCGAATCTGCGTGACCCCTTTTGCATCTTTGCCCATCAGTAAACAGACCTTGGAACGGACCTGGATTTCCCTGCTGGATTGCCCCTGTTTGCCTGCCGCTCAACGGCCTCACATTACTGTCCGCCGTCGGACCTCCGCCCCGGACCTAAACCGGACCCGAGCTCTGAATCCCTCTGCCAGGTTAGTGATCTTCCTTCTCCCTCCTTGCCAGCTTTTTCCCTTTTTTCCCGATCACTAACCTGTAGTGTCTGCCACAGGGGGTTTCCAGTTAGAGAGCTGCCTGCTGTGCGCTCCCCGTGCCGCGCTGCCTGCGCGTTTTCCCCGACACGCTCAGAGCTCAAGTAAATAAAACACTTAAAGGCTCATACCTGTTTGTGTGCATATTGGGTCCTTATTCCTGTACGTTACAGTACAATCTGGCCAAAGAAGATGGACTCTGCACCAAACTATCAGTGGCGACAGGGTGTCGAAAAATCCATTTCTGACTTAGAGACTGGAATGACCGAGATTCTAACTCTTCTTCGCAGCCAGGCGGCCCCGGCTCCGCCACTTCCGCAATCTCCTACTCCAACTACGTCACGCATGGTGACGTCACTTCCTGAGCCGCGGCTCTCCCCGCCCGAGCTCTTTATAGGTGATCCCGTCCAGTGCAGGGCATTTCTCACTCAATGTGAGATTCAGTTTGAGCTCCAACCTTCATCTTATCCCACTGACCGCTCTAGAGTGGCATATGTAATTTCTCTGCTGTCTGGAAAGGCGAGGTTGTGGGCAACATCTGAATGGCAGTCTGATTCCCCTCTGTGCTATTCTTATTTTGATTTTTCCCGTGAGCTGGTCAGAGTATTCAGCCCAGTGCTGCCCTGCAGGGAGTCCACTAGGGGGCTTCTGGCTCTCAGGCAGGGAGATAAGTCTGTCTCCAATTATATCATAGATTTCCTCCTTCTAGCAGCTGAGAGTCCCTGGAATGAGCCTGCACTCATGGATGTCTTCATCTCGGGGTTGAATGACAGAATAAGGGACGAGCTCGCTACCAAGGATTACCCACATTCCCTCAAACAGTTAGAGGAATTGGTGACTCGTATTGACCTCCGTCTTATGGAACGGCGGAGGGAACGCTGTCCTGTTTCCTGGACCTCTTCCACACCAGCAGCACTACTGCCCCCTCCTGGTCCAGCTGCTCCTGAGCCTATGCAGCTAGGCAGAGCGCGACTGTCTGTCGAAGAGCGCCAGCGCAGGTTCCAGCAGAACCTCTGTCTTTATTGTGGGGGGGAGCGCCACCGTGCTAGCACCTGTCCGTTAAAAGACCAGGCTCAGTAGGGCGGGGGGAGTCCCTACTGAGCCGGACCAAGGTCTCTGCCTCCTCTGAATTTTTGTTACCTGCTACCATTTTTGTTTCTGCCAAGCACCATAACCTGTCTGTGTTTGTGGATTCTGGGGCTGAAACCGAATTCATGGACGAGGGATTAGCCAGGAGGCTAAGCATCAGACTCCACCTGGGTCCGTCTCCTCTCAGCATCCTGGCGCTGGACGGCCACAAGTTGCACCATTCCCATCTCGTCACAGAACCCGTCGATCTTCTCATTGGAGGTAATCATAGAGAGAACCTAACCTTTATGATTATTAACTCCCCTCAGGTTCCAGTCATCCTGGGCAGCTCTTGGCTAAAGAAACACAACCCCCTCATAGACTGGCGTAAGGAGGTCACTGGTTGGGCTCCTTCTTGCTCTGTCTCCTGTTTAAGGTCTGCCCTACCTCTCCGGTCGCCTCAAGGAGAGCCGGATGAGATTTACCCCGACCTGTCTAAGGTTCCCTCCGACTACCACGACCTCAGAGAGGTATTTAATAAAGCTAAAGCCACCAGTCTACCTCCGCACCGTCCTTACGACTGCTGCATTGAGCTGCTTCCTGGGACTGCCCCTCCCAGAGGTCGCCTTTATTCCCTGTCTATCCCTGAGTCCGAGGCCATGCAGAGGTACATTGATGACTCTCTCAGGGCTGGCATTATCCGTCCTTCTTCCTCACCTGCTGGGGCAGGTTTTTTCTTTGTGGGTAAGAAGGATGGCTCACTCCGTCCCTGCATTGATTACAGGGGGTTGAATGACATTTCGGTGAAGAATCATTACCCCATTCCCTTAATGAATACAGCCTTCGACCAGGTCAGGGGGGCCAAGCTGTTTACCAAGTTGGACCTCAGAAACGCTTACCACCTGGTTCGAATCAGGGAGGGAGATGAGTGGAAAACGGCCTTTAACACTCCCACGGGTCACTATGAATACCTGGTTATGCCGTTCGGGCTCACCAATGCCCCAGCCGTCTTCCAGAACCTCGTGAACGAAGTGCTTAGGGATATGATTGGGAGGTTCGTCTTTGTCTATCTCAATGACATCTTGATTTATTCAGAAGACCTCACGACCCATAAACAGCATGTACGTTCAGTCCTGCTTCGCCTGTTACAGAACCAGTTATATGTTAAGGCGGAGAATTGTGAATTTCATGTGTCCTCCACTAGTTTTCTTGGGTTTATCCTTGCTCCTGGTCAGATGGCCATGGATCCCGCCAAGGTCCGTTCAGTTATTGAGTGGCCCACACCTGCTGACCGGAGACAACTCCAGAGGTTTCTGGGGTTTGCCAACTTTTATCGACGTTTTATTAGGAGTTATAGCCAAGTGGCATCTCCGCTCCACGCTCTGACCTCTGTAAAAACAAGGTTCGCCTGGAATGACCAGTCAGATCAAGCTTTTCGGCGGCTAAAACGCCTGTTTACCTCAGCCCCAGTGCTGGTCGCCCCTGACCCTGAGAAACAGTTCATCGTGGAGGTTGATGCCTCTAGTTCTGGAGTAGGAGCAGTACTCAGCCAGAAAGTTGAACAGGGTCGGTTACAGCCTTGCGCTTACTTCTCCAGAAAGTTATCTCCGGCAGAGCACAACTACGACGTCGGAGACCGGGAGCTCTTGGCAGTCAAGTTGGCTCTGGAGGAGTGGAGGCACTGGCTGGAGGGGTCCAAACTTCCCTTCCTGGTGTGGACAGATCACAGGAATCTGGAGTATTTAAGGACAGCTAAGAGACTCAATCCTCGTCAAGCTAGATGGGCTCTTTTCTTCAGCCGTTTCAGTTTTTCCCTGTCTTTCAGGCCTGGCTCCAAGAACCTCAAGCCCGATGCTCTGTCCCGTATGTTTGAGGCAGAGAAGGAAGTCCCTGAGCAGACGCAGGGATACATCCTCCCTGAATCGGTCAGATGTGCGGTTACCCGGATCGGGTTGGAGACAGAGGTCAGGAACGCCCTCAATGGGGTACGTGTCCCCGAGGCTTGCCCCAAGAAGAGACTTTTCGTCCCTGACCCACTAAGAGGCAGGGTCCTCGAGTTCTGCCACAGCTCCCGTTTGTACTGTCACCCGGGCATCACCAAGACGCTACACATTGTACGCACCCAGTTCTGGTGGCCCACGCTGTCTAGGGACATTAAGGATTTTGTCTCGGCCTGTACCCACTGCAACCAGGCGAAGGTCTCACGAAAACCCCCGTCCGGTCTCCTCCGACCCCTGCCTGTTCCCTCCCGGCCGTGGTCCAGTCTGTCTATGGACTTTGTCACGGGCCTGCCTGTTTCCGAGGACAACTCGGTCATCCTGACCATTGTAGACCGCTTCTCAAAAATGGTCCACTTGGTTCCCTTACCAAAACTCCCTTCGGCCAAGCAGATGGGCTTCATTCTGGCGAAGGAAGTGTTTCGGCTTCACGGGTTGCCCTCTGACATAGTTTCGGACAGGGGACCCCAGTTTGTGGCCCGTTACTAGCAAGAGTTCTGTGCCATGCTGGGGATCTCAGTTAGCCTCTCCTCTGGTTTCCATCCTCAGACTGACGGCCAGACGGAGAGGCTCAACCAAGAGGTGGAGGCTAAGCTCCGCCTCATCTGTGGGTTCGACTCCACCAAGTGGGCCAGTAACCTCCTTTGGGTGGAGCACGCCATCAATTCAACGCCCTCCAGCTCAACCGGGCTCTCCCCTTTTTACATAGTGTATGGGTTTCAACCACCGGTGTTTACCGTTGAGGAGAGAGAGGCCAGGGTTCCCTCGGCCCATTTGTCCGCCCTAAGGTGTCAGCGAGCCTGGAGGAGAGCTAGAAGGGCCCTTCTCACCTCCTCCCAGTCCCAGGCGCGGGCTGCCAACCGCCGGCGGATCCCAGCCCCTCAGTATACACCCGGGGATAAAGTCTGGCTTTCTACCAGGAACCTTCCGCTTAAGGTGGATTGCAAGAAGCTGGCTCCTCGATTTGTTGGCCCCTTTCCTGTCTCCAAGGTAGTGAACCCGGTGGCGGTCCGTCTCCGCCTGCCTCCGTCAATGAGGGTTCATCCTACCTTCCATGTGTCCCAAGTTAAGCCCTTCAAGACTTCATGCCTGT
This sequence comes from Fundulus heteroclitus, assembly GCF_011125445.2. Taxonomy (NCBI): domain Eukaryota; kingdom Metazoa; phylum Chordata; class Actinopteri; order Cyprinodontiformes; family Fundulidae; genus Fundulus; species Fundulus heteroclitus. The sequence continues at coordinate 5,163,441 of NC_046365.1, forward strand.
TGCCCGCCTGTCTCACCTCCATATATACCCAGTCCAGATCAGCCCCCAGTGCCAGATTGTCTCAAGCCAACCCTTGTTACTTTCCAGCGTTCCTGAAACCTGCCAGCTTTACCGTTATCCGACCTGATTCCGCCACCGTTTACCGAGCCTGCCAGACCCCTGAATTGTTCCTGTTCGCCCGCCTGTGTGCCCGACCTGATCAGCCTTCTGACCGCCGATTCTGTCTCTGCCCTGGATAGCCTGTTTGTGTACCGGACCCCCGCTCTGATTAAGTCTTCGAATCTGCCTGACCCTTTTTGCATCTCTGCCCATCAGTTAACAGACCTTGGAACGGACCTGGATTTCCCTGCTGGATTGCCCCTGTTTGCCTGCCGCTCAACGGCCTCACATTACTGTCCGCCGTCGGACCTCCGCCCCGGACCTAAACCGGACCCGAGCTCTTAATCCCTCTACCAGGTTAGTGATCTTCCTTCTCCCTCCTTGCCAGCTTTTTCCCTTTTTTCCCGATCACTAACCTGTAGTGTCTGCCACAGGGGGTTTCCAGTTGGAGAGCTGCCTGCTGTGCGCTCCCCGTGCCGCGCTGCCTGCGCGTTTTCCCCGACACGCTCAGAGCTCGAGTAAATAAAACACTTAAAGGCTCATACCTGTTTGTGTGCATAGTGGGTCCTTATTCCTGTACGTTACAACAGGCCTGTATCCAATCTTCCTTTCTTTTGTAAAACTATTTTAACAAGGTATTTGTTAATCAAGCATGTGGCAATTTCCTGTTTGAAGAGTTTCAGTTAGGCTTTCAGAGCTCATTGTAGTGCTGAAACAGCTCTGGTGAAAGTCACTAATAATATCCTCATGGCACGGTCAGCCCAATATTTATATCTAGTTCTCAGGAGAATTCAAGAAGAGCTGGGACGATGATCGCATGGCTCGACCCCTCATGCAGAACCTCAAATCAGAACAGTAGGATGGGTCCGGATCATTAAGAGCTATAAAAACAAGGCAGCCAGTGGAGAGAAAACACCACAGGGATAATGTGCCCACCTATGGAGGATTTAGTTAAAACATCTTAATCGAAAGTAGGTTTACTACAACTATAAAAGCTTTTGGTATGAATCTGTTTACACAAGATAATTATACCTAGAATATGAGCTCAGTAAACTTGGGTAGAATCAAAAGAACAAAGCAGAGCCTCACTTTATGGTATTGGAGTGAAATTGTCCTAATAATATCAACTAAATGAGCAGTGAAGCCCATTGGTTTGTCACACAGGTATATCACATAAAGGTGGAGATAATTAGAACATCCTTACTCAGCATTTTGATGGAGATTTGTCCTTTGGTGTGTCCCTGGCTGCTTTCTTGCCCTCTTGTCCAAATGTCACCTCCTTTGAAACGTGATTCATTCGTTGTTGTTCTGCGTCGATCAGAATGCTCTGAAGACGTTCTGTGCCGCGGCCTGCACCGCCACACTAACTTTGAAAACTTCGGGGTGGCCCCGCTGACGCTGTACAAAGTTAGCACTGGAGACAACTGGAGTGGCATCCTTAAAGTATGAATGACTTGGGTTAGGGTTAGACATGCCATGTGGAAATCGTTTGTTAAAATTAGTCTGAATTACTTGTTGCAATGAATCTATTAATATGTAAAATTAAATCATTAAATATTCAAATCATATAATGATTTGGATATTTATTGTATTCTTTTATGTTTCTGTATTGCAGCGTGCCATATAACAAAACGAACTTCCATATATTTTAAAGGACGAAATTAATTCAGTATATTGATATATTAAATTCTAAATAATTACTAACTAAATAAGACACATTAACTTTGAATTGTTGGATTTTGACACTTTGACCTCCCTCTCTGCCTTGCAGGACACCATGAGGGAGTGCCGGGTCGGCGACAGTAACTGTCCCAGCTACCTGTTCTGAGCCTCTCCCGTCTTCTTCACCACGTTTGTTGTCACGGTTTGTGCTTGTAAACTTGGTGGTGGCAGCAATCATGCAGGCGCTGGAGGACAGCACCGAGGTAAAACTGTGATTTATGGACCAGCATAAGCTGGAAAGAGTTCATGACTGATTTAACATATATTCTGTTGAACTCACAGTTTTATATCCTGTCATGGCTGCATTTACAGCCACACATGTGTGGTAAAAATATATTTTATGTAATTTAGTTTCTTTTTCATATAGGGCTTCATTTACAGAGACATTTCATTATTTGGAATTTATTTATCACCATAACACTGTATTTCAAAATTAGTGTGCACATTTTGCTTTACCCCGTTTTGTTATGACTCAGTTTTTCAGTTGCTCTAGTCCCTTGGCTGAGGAAGCAGCAGGTGGCCAAGGGGCTGAGCTGATTTGGATCATACCAAATTAGTCTATCCATTTTTGTACATTTGATCCTTTTTGGGTTACATAAAAGAACCCTGTTTTTGAAAATATACCTGTGCCTGACTGTCCTTGCAGCAAGGACAGTCAGTCCTATGTCATGGACCGAGCTGCAAGGTCCTTGCTGCTCGGTCCATGACATATCCACTCTATAAAAGACACAGACACCTTTTTTATTTTGTGATGTAAAATCAGGCTAAATATTTGGTCAGTTTGTGTCACTAAATTATTTAAGGATCTTCAGCCCTAGATGATTTTTTATAAATTTCTTGAACATCAGAGATTTGCCTACGTTTCCTAAATAACAAGTAACATTTCCTGTAAAGTTTTTGACTTTACAAGAAAGTATATTCGGAAGGTCAGAGACTGATGTTGTATGGAGGACCAAGTCTTCCATAATTAAAAATAAATACAGAAATAAATAAATGCTCAATAAATAAATATGCATACAATTATGTGCCACCAAAAATATAATAAACAAATAAATGTAGGTAGAAAATAAATTATACGGTGAGACAAAATGTATATATCTCCTTTAATTAGTCACTTTATTTATTAATTACTTATTTTTTAAGTATTTATTTATGTGCATGTTATAATATTTTTGTCTGTTTTATTCTTTCTTTGTATTTTTTTGCCCTATTTATTTCTCCGATGCTATTTATTTCTGCCTGTCCTTTTTACATTTCTGTTTGTCTTTTTTACATTTCTGTCTGTCCTTTTTACATTTCTGTTTCTCGTTTTTACATTTCTGTCTGTCCTTTTTACATTTCTGTTTGCCATTTTTACATTTCTGTCTGTCCTTTTTACATTTCTGTTTCTCGTTTTTACATTTCTGTGTGTCCTTTTTACATTTCTGTTTCCCGCTTTTACATTTCTGTCTGTCCTTTTTACATTTCTGTTTCTCGTTTTTACATTTCTGTCTCTCGTTTTTACATTTCTGCCTGTCCTTTTTACATTTCTGTATGCATTTCTGCCTCATTATGCAAATGAGGAGGGGCTACAGAAATGTAAAAACGAGAAACAGAAATGTAAAAAGGACAGACAGAAATGTAAAAAAGACAAACAGAAATGTAAAAAGGACAGACAGAAATGTAAAAAAGACAAACAGAAATGTAAAAAGGACAGGCAGAAATAAATAGCATCGGAGAAATAAATAGGGCAAAAAAATACAAAGAAAGAATAAAACAGACAAAAATATTATAACATGCACATAAATAAATACTTAAAAAAAGTAATTAATAAATAAAGTGACTAATTAAAGGGGATATATACATTTTGTCTCACTGTATAATTTATTTTCTACCTACATTTATTTGTTTATTATATTTTTGGTGGCACATAATTGTATGCATATTTATTTATTGAGCATTTATTTATTTCTGTATTTATTTTTAATTATGGAAGACTTGGTCCTCCATAATGTTGGACAAGAAACACAGGCTTGCGATTTTCACTCTAATTCATCCCAGAGATGGTTGAGGTTGGGTCTCAAATTCTCTCTCGCTCATCCATCTCTTTACAGACCTGACTTTGTGAACTGGTGGAGACAGATTATTCATCCCTCCAGAGAACATGCCTCCAGTGCTCTAGAGTTCAGTGCTGGCAGGTTTACAGCATTGCACTTTGTAATGTAATGTTTGTATGCAGCTGGTTAGAAACTGTCCATTGTTCTTGAGCTAAGCTAAAATGCACAAGAACTTTATATAGCTGTTGACTCAGCAGAAAGTTGTAGACCTCTGCACAATCTCTACCCCAGCACCCACTGACTCCATTTTGTACTTTTATGCCACCTTCAACTTGACTGGCCTTATTGCACAGTGAGCATCTTATCACAGTCTCACACTGGAATTTACAGATACCGGCCCATTCTTTCATAAATGTTTGTAGAAGCTTTTTGCAGGCCGTAATGAGCTGTTTCTTTCATTTCCATCAGGAAAACAGCACATGAACATTAAATCCAGTACAGACTCAGATAAAGACTTACAATACTTGCTGGATAGGTGTCGAAACATTTTTAGAAAAATATTATTAGATAATGTTTCATTTTCAACTTAAATTAAAATAAGGAATCACTCAACTAATGGATGTTTGTTTCTTGAAATAGGAGGTCAAACAAGATCGGCTGAGGCTAGTCCTACCAGCCGATGCAGGTCAACCCAGAGGAGAGACGATAACTCTGGACAAGCAAATATTTTTTTCTAAAACTTAAAGTTTATTTACTAAACTTATGTACTTACTTTTGACATACTTATTCTATACTTATGTGTGCATAAGTATAGTATACTTATTTACTTATACACCATTTGTATACTTATTGTATGGCCTTACTTTGGTATAATCATAAAGTTTACCAATTTTAACTTTTTATTAAAATATATTTTAACTGATTAACTTTTAACTGATTTTTACAACACACCGAAATAATACTTCTGAAATATAGATTTAATACCAATTTAATAGTGAAATCGGCTGTTGTAACATGAACTTCAACAGGTCATGGTTCGAGATCATCCATTGTGACTGAATTAAAACAATTCTGCATAAAATAGTAGGCCAACATATCTCCAAAGTAAAGTAAAGCTCTCATTTTACATTCATGCAAAAGCTTGAAGGCAGCTGTTGTAGACAGATGTGCAACCAGTTATTAGTTTTAGGGGTTTGTGTATTTTTCCCCCATTGTGCCAGGTTGGTTAGGACAGCCTATTCATTTAATAAGTGAGACCATTTTGGTTTCACTCAGGTAATTTGTGTTTGGTATTAAAATTGTTTCATGTTCCGCAAAATGTAGGCGTGACCAACAAAGAAACAGAAAATCATGGAAGCCGAGAGCGGATGTGTCCCTGCCAGCGAGTTAATTTTTAATTTTCTCATTATCCAAAAATAAGACAATTTTCTCATGCTAACAGGATGATTTATCCTGAGAAAAGAAACTTTGTTTTCTCGAAATCACGAGATTATTGGTGTGTGAGTTAAAGCTGTTTCCATCCTTCAATGCCACAAGAGTGGGAGAGGACTTCTAAATGTAAGTCATAGCATGTAGTCTATGTGTAATTCTGTAAATAATCCTGTGAATAGATTGTAGGTAAACCATAATGAGATCACGGTGTTGGATTGATGATTTGTTTCTACGTTTCATTCATAGGCTATTAGACCTGGGCTTCTGGGGCTTTAGTGTAACTGGTTCACCCTGCATTGTGTTCTGTTCGCATGTGGTTCGAAGAAGGACAGAGGCTGGTTTTGGGTTGACTTGACATTTAATCTTTCTCTCTCTCTCTGTGATTGCAGCCGAAGCAGCATTAAAATACATACTGGTCTTAGACATAATTGAATTACAGAGTTTTCTTCTAGATTTATAGCAATGATAACATCTAGTCACCCTTGTTAGAATATACCAATAGGAACAATATAAACATAGATATGCCAACATAGATTACATTAATTAACCTGTACCTGTTTGAAGAAGATGCGGTCCAAGACACCTTCCTGAACAAGAAAATAACCTGCAAAATAAAGAATAATTAATACAAAAAGTCTACAGTGTGTAGCGGGAAATTAAGCTAACTGTAGCTCCGCTATTAACCAACAATGCAAGTTATGTTATTTTACATTTTAATAAGACACCGATTTTGACTCACATCTGCCATTTAATACTCAGTGGATAACCAGAATGTATTCTTGTTCAATTAGAAGTAGCAATATATCACCTATAAACTGTAAATCATACAAGAAAAATGCTTTTATAACAGGACAGCAGCAGCAGCATTCACCCGCCCCTTGTGAGCGTCGGATTACGTGCCTGCCTGCTTGAGCTGCGTTCAAGTGCAGTAGGACATACTCATTGCTCCTTCCTAACAGCTACTAACACAATAAAAGCTGCTTACGTAATACTAAAAACCTATTTGGTGGAATTTTTAAGCTTAACCTAAGTAATATTATTAACCTGTTATACTCACGCCCCAACCAGCCGTTACCAACTGCAAAGTCACAGACCATACACAAAGATCTAATCCCAGAATCCAATATTGGAAGCTATCTAACAGACAGATCAAAGAACAAGTTCATCAGAGCTATTCTTCCGGAGTACAGAGGTGCAGCCTACACCCCATAATAAACTGATCTAAATATGTAGTGTTTTGAAACACAACCATACAAAGCAGAGATAAACAAAAAGACAACCATTTAAACTGTGGTTTCAATACATACTGGCTGTAAAAGGTCCCACACAAGGAGTCTCTGACCCATTGTCTCAATAAGATGAGTCACAGGTCTAATGACACGCCATAGCCTAGATATAACCAGTCCCGGTGCAGGAATAGGGCCTCTAAGGGGTCCAAGTCCAATATCATTGTCCCGTCTGATGAGGTCCGTATCAGGCGATAGAACAGTGTCAGTAACCACGACAATGGGTAAGGGATCAGTAGTCAGTTGATGGTCAGAGTCAGCACTAAGTAAATCAGCCACTCAACTGTGAGAGTTTGGCCGGGGAGCTGCAATAACTCTTCCACTATAGCACGGTAGGACCTCGTCACATCCAGCTCATGGTCATCCATCACTGCGTCATGGACACCACTTTGTCTGCAACCTGACATGATCCATGAAGAGATACGCTCCTCTGGACATTCTTCTTCTAGGCTTCCGGGACCGCTCAGCTCCAATCCTGTAGTACCACACTCTTCCGGAGCGTCCTCGGCACCAAGCTCCTCTCCACTGTTGCTTGATGCATGCTCAGTATGAGGGATTGCTGCAAAGCCATCGACAATGCAGAGGACTGTCCACTGTGGCTCTACTCTCTTTCTGGAGGAATGAATGCTGCTTGTCAAGACTCCATGCAATTTGCTGGATTTGCTTAGATAGAAACCTTGTCACCGATTTGTATAATCTGACTGAATTTGACTTTGTAAAGTGACTTGTGTGTTGTGAATTGGCGCTATATCAATACAATTGAACTCAATTGAATTGCCTGACCAGTCAGTTTATGATGGCCAGCCAGGTTTGGGTAGGTTTGCAGTTTTGCCATACTCTTGCTACATTCAGATGTTGAGAGATGTTCAGAGCATGGGAAATTATTTGGGTATCCTGGGTATCCCAGGGCGTTCCCAGGCCAGCCGAGAAACATAGTCCCTCCAGCGTGTCCTGGGTCTTCCTCGTGGTCTCCTCACGGTGGGACATGCCCGGAATACCTTACCAGGGAGACGTCTAGGAGGCATCCTAACCAGATGCCTGAGTCACCTCAACTGGCTCCTCTCGACGTGGAGGAGCAGTGGCTCTACTCTGAGTCCTCCCTGGATGACTGAGCTCCTCATGTAGATTTAACATCCAACTAAAAATGACGAGACGGTTACTTTCATTTAGCTGAACTTTAGTGAATAACGGTGAAAAAAAGGAAGAAAAATCTACAGCGTGTGCCAGTATGGCCCGGCTCAAAAACAATGCCTTTTCATTCTCATGTAAAGTAATTTTTTTTGTTTACTTCCTGCTCCTAGAGCATCGTGGGTAATGAAGTACCCCTCAATGCAACTCCAAATCAAATGACGCCTGTCAATCTCTCGCTCCATCTTCCCCTCATCTGTGAACAAGACCCCAAGATGCTTAAACTCCTCCACTAGGGCCAGTACATCCTCTCCAACCCGGAGAAGGCACTCTACCCTTTTCCGGCTCAAGACCATGGTCTCGGATTTGGAGGCACTGATCCTTATCCTGGCCACTTCACACTCAGCTGCGAACCGCTCCAGTAAGAGCTATAGATCACAACCTGATGAAGCCAGTAGAACCACATCATCCGCGAATAGCAGAGATGCGATCCTAAGGCCACCAAAATGGATCCTCTCAATATCTTGGCTGTGCATAGAAATTCTGTCCATAAAGAATCGGTGACAAAGGGCAACCTTGGCGGAGTCCAACTCACTGGAAACGAGTCCGACTTAATGCCGGCAATGCGGACCAAGCTCTGACACCGGTCATACAGAGAGCTAAAAGCCCTTATTAGAGGGCACTGTACTCCATACTCCTGGAATACCTCCACAGGATCCCCCAAGGGACACGGTCGAATGCCTTCTTCAGATCCACAAAGCACATGTACATTGGTTGGGCAAACCCCCACGCATCCTCCAGGATCCTGCTGAGGGTATACAGCCGATCCAGTGTTCTACGGCCAGGACAAAAAACACACTGCTCTTCCTGAATCCGAGATTCGAGGGACCCTCCCTTCCAGAACCCTGTCATAGAGGCTTAAGAGGGTGATTACTATATAGTTGGAACACACCCTCTGGTCCCCCTCTGACCACCACCCCAATCTGCCAATCCAGGGGAACTGCTCCTGATGTCCATGCAATATTGCAGAGACATGTTAACCAACACGACCCCACAACATCCAGAACCTTAAAGGCATACTATGCAACATTTTTCAGTTAATTAGTGTTCCATACCGTTTTGGAAGATTAAATGAGTAATTTCAGGTCGAACAAAGGTTTTCTCGGCCACCCTGGTGGTCTGTAGGGGAAATACCGTACTTGCAATTGCAGGAGCCCTCGGCTCGCACCCACAGGCTCAGAAGTCTCATGCATCGTGAGAGTCGGTCTTGCTTTACGGCGTGTTGTGAATTTATTTGTTGAGAACTTATTTCATAACAAATTAATGGTAAATTAATGAGTTAAAATTATAAGGTAATGTTAATATTGATAACACAGTTCATGTGTTAAATGTGGTTGAATTTAAGACTGCATTTATTTGATTTGGAGTTTCATTGAGGTAGACTTCATTACCCATAATGCTTGGGGAGCAGGAAGTAAACAAAGAATAACGTAACTTTACGTGCTGTTGTATGCGCGGTCGAATCGAGCCAACTGATTCACGCTGTATGTTTTTCCCTTTTTATTTTCACTGTCATTCACTAAAGTTCAGCACAATGGAAATAACCGTCTCGCCTCGTCATTTTTAGTTGGAAGTTAAATCTGCAACATATTTTGGTGCCGAAACCCGGGAATTCAGAAGATAATGGCTGACAACGCTAGAAGCACCGAGGAGCAACCGAACGCTGTGGAACTACTTTTTGAAAGATCTAAACGGAAGCGTTGGACAATACAGAGCTCCACGACGAAAGTGCTGAACCAGATTGATGATGAGGTATCAAAGGAAGACCCGGACATCAGCCGTGTGTGAGAGATGCTGGCCGTGTTGTCAGCTAAAGAGGACAGTTTGCGCGAACTGGAACGCACCACGGAGGAATACACACCACTGGATGCCATGGACGCGGAGATCGAACTCGCGGAGGAATACAGAGACCGTATCATCCAGATGAAAGCGCGGGCTCACCAAGTGATCTGTGCACATGAGACTGTGAGTAAATACGATCCCCGACCGGCTCGACTAAGTGATGTTAGCGCAAGCACCGCTGGCTCTCAGCGCAGCAACCCGACTGACACTGCCAAAGCTAATGATCGAAAAATTCAATGGAGATGTAAGTTTATGGCAGGAATTTTGGAGTCAGTATGAGACTGCTATTTATAACAATGATACCCTCTGCAGTAAAGAGAAGTTTACCTACCTGAAAACTTACCTCACTGGAACGGCTGCAAAGGCAGTAGCAGGGCTCACCTTGACAGATAGTAACTATGATGCTGCAGTTGATATACTCCGAAGCAGATGTGGACGGAAAGATCTCATTGTAAATGCTCCCATGTCAAAACTTTTGAATCTCACTCCTGTAAAGAAATCATCCGATCTCAGCGCGTTGAGGCAGTTATATGATGACTGTGAAATTCAAATCAGAAGCTTAGAGTCACTTGGAGTAGTATGAGACACCTACGGAGGCATATTATGCCCAATACTGCTCCAGATGTTGCCAGAGGATATGGCTCTTGAATACAGTCGACAGAGAGGAGAACAGATGATGCATCCCCACCTGCTGATTCTGCCAACATGGACACTGTCATTTCATCTGTAATTCCCCAAGCTGAAAAGGACAAACCTGAAATGGAGAACACTGTGCTGCTACAAACAGCAAAGGTATGGGTGGTAGGGCCCACAAGCAGGAAGATGGTCCGCTGCTTTCTAGATGGAGGCAGCCAGGGGAGTTTTGTGCATAAGAATGTGGTGAAGGCTCTGCAGCTACCTGTTACCAGACAAGGGACACTTACCCTTCACCCCCCTAGGGCCAAAACCAAAATTTCCAGGGCGGGCGGGCGAAACGAGACCCTCCGTTTCCGTACAGCCCCGTACGGCCCCAATGCCCAGGTATGCGCGGCGGCGTTCCGAAGCTCGCCGCGGCCGGGCCGGCCCCCTTAAAAATCGGCGGGCGGGCCGGGCAGGTGCAGAGCGGATCCCCGCCCGCCACGCCGCCGCCGCCGTCCCGCCGCCGCGCACGGCGGCCGTGCGGCGGCCCCCCAAAGAAGGCCCTTCTCCGCTCGCAGCGCGGGCTCCATCCACAGTGTGGCGCCCGGGGGTAGGGTCGCGAACCGTACGCAGGCGGAGGGGGGGGGCCGTACAGCCCCGCATTGGCCGAGCCCGCGCGTCCGTCGAAGTGGCGCGATTTTGGGAGGGGCCAGGCGGGCCGAACGTGGACCGGCCGTACAGGACCCACAGATTCCCTTTGCTGCTGGCGTCGGGCCTTCGGCGCCACCAACCTGTCGGAGCGGGGATGGCGCCAGCGTGGCAGGGGGCGGGAAGGGAAAAACGGGAAAGGTTCACGCATTGGCCGAGCCCGCACGTCCGTCAAAGTGGCGCATTTTTGGGAGGGCCAAGCGTCCGAAACGTGGACCGGCCGTACAGGACCCATAGACTCCCTTTGCCGCTGCCGTCGGGCCAGAACTAAAAAAAAATACGCCACTTATTTTAATATAATGTTAAAATTATTATTTAACCCGTTTGCAAATATAGATTCCAGACCCCTAATGTGAAATAAAAAATTAATCTCCCACTTCCAGGCTGGGGGGGTCTTGGTCACAGACCTCTCCCCAGGAAGAGGGCCTCTTGCTGGGTAAGAGTGCTGGAACGATGACCCCCCTGCTGGAGCTCTGACATGCATAAGGCAACATCTCTAAATGTTTGGTAGGACAGGTTACAGTTTGTAACAGTGGTAGCCACATGCTGAACTTCATAAGACAATGTTATATTTATTAAAAATAACCTACCGCGATATGTACACTTTAGATGTACGTACGCTACCGCGTTATGTACACTTTATATGTACGTACGCTACCGCGTTATGTACATTTTAGAAGTAGGGCAGCTACCGCGTTATGTACACTTTATATGTACGTACGCTACCGCGTTATGTACACTTTATATGTACGTACGCTACCGCGTTATGTACAATTTAGATGTACGTACGCTACCGCGTTATGTACACTTTAGATGTATGTACGCTACCGCGTTATGTACAATTTAGATGTACGTACGCTACCGCGTTATGTACACTTTAGATGTACGTACGCTACCGCGTTATGTACACTTTATATGTACGTACGCTACCGCGTTATGTACATTTTAGAAGTAGGGCAGCTACCGCGTTATGTACAATTTAGATGTACGTACGCTACCGCGTTATGTACACTTTAGATGTATGTACGCTACCGCGTTATGTACAATTTAAATGTACGTACGCTACCGCGTTATGTACACTTTAGATGTACGTACGCTACCGCGTTATGTACACTTTATATGTACGTACGCTACCGCGTTATGTACATTTTAGATGTAGGGCAGCTACCGCGTTATGTACACTTTATATGTACGTACGCTACCGCGTTATGTACAATTTAGATGTACGTACGCTACCGCGTTATGTACACTTTAGATGTATGTACGCTACCGCGTTATGTACAATTTAGATGTACGTACGCTACCGCGTTATGTACACTTTAGATGTACGTACGCTACCGCGTTATGTACACTTTATATGTACGTACGCTACCGCGTTATGTACAATTTAGATGTACGTACGCTACCGCGTTATGTACACTTTAGAAGTAGGGCAGCTACCGCGTTATGTACACTTTATATGTACGTACGCTACCGCGTTATGTACAATTTAGATGTACGTACGCTACCGCGTTATGTACACTTTAGATGTACGTACGCTACCGCGTTATGTACACTTTATATGTACGTACGCTACCGCGTTATGTACAATTTAGATGTACGTACGCTACCGCGTTATGTACACTTTATATGTACGTACGCTACCGCGTTATGTACATTTTATATGTACGTACGCTACCGCGTTATGTACATTTTAGATGTAGGGCAGCTACCACGTTATGTACAATTTAGATGTACGTACGCTACCGCGTTATGTACACTTTAGATGTACGTACGCTACCGCGTTATGTACAATTTAGATGTAGGGCAGCCACCGCGTTATGTACATTTTAGAAGTAGGGCAGCTACCGCGTTATGTACAATTTATATGTACGTACGCTACCGCGTTATGTACACTTTATATGTACGTACGCTACCGCGTTATGTACAATTTAGATGTAGGGCAGCCACCGCGTTATGTACACTTTATATGTACGTACACTACCGCGTTATGTACACTTTATATGTACGTACGCTACCGCGTTATGTACATTTAGGACCTAAAAAAAAACGCCACTTGTTAAAAGATAATGTTCAAATTATTATTAAATCTGTTTGCAAATATAGCTTCCAGACCCCTAATGTGAAATTTAAAAAAAAAATAATCTCCCACTTCCAGGCTGGGGGGGTCTCTGTCACACACCTCTCCCCAGGAAGAGTGCCTCTCGCTGGGCTAGAGTGCTTGACTGGACCCCCCCTTCTGGAAGTCTGCCTTACCATAGGCATAATTTGAGCTACTCCTGTTAAATTCGTATCCACGCCATGCTGGAGACAGAACTCAAAAAAAATACGCCACTTATTTTAATATAATGTTAAAATTATTATTTAACCCGTTTGCAAATATAGCTTCCAGACCCTTAATGTGAAATTTAAAAAAAAAAAATTAATCTCCCACTTCCAGGCTGGGGGGGTCTCTGTCACACACCTCTTCCCAGGAAGAGTGCCTCTCGCTGGGCTAGAGTGCTGGAACGATGACCCCCCCTGCTGGAGCTCATTCCAGTGAGATGCTGACCGATCGTTCCCCCGGGGACAGGTTTTGGCAGCATCTCATCCACAAAACCTGCGCTGTTTTAAGAAAACTGTAGGAAATAAATGAGTGATAAGCTAAGTTAAGCTCTTACCACTACTCACAGACATTTTGACACATTTAAAAATTCCACCTCCAGGCTGGGGGGGTCTCTGTCAGAGACCTCTCCCTAGGAAGAGTGCCTCTCGCTGGGCTAGAGTGCTTGACTGGACCCCCCCTTCTGGAAGTCTGCCTTACCATAGGCATAATTTGAGCTACTCCTGTTAAATTCGTATCCACGCCATGCTGGAGACAGAACTCAAAAAAAATACGCCACTTATTTTAATATAATGTTAAAATTATTATTTAACCCGTTTGCAAATATAGCTTCCAGACCCCTAATGTGAAATTTAAAAAAAAAAAAATTTAATCTCCCACTTCCAGGCTGGGGGGGTCTCAGTCAGAGACCTCTCCCCAGGAAAAGTGCCTCTCGCTGGGCTAGAGTGCTTGACTGGACCCCCCTTCTGGAAGTCTGCCTTACCATAGGCATAATTTGAGCTACTCCTGTTAAATTCGTATCCACGCCATGCTGGAGACAGAACTCAAAAAAAATACGCCACTTATTTTAATATAATGTTAAAATTATTATTTAACCCGTTTGCAAATATAGCTTCCAGACCCTTAATGTGAAATTTAAAAAAAAAAAATTAATCTCCCACTTCCAGGCTGGGGGGGTCTCTGTCACACACCTCTTCCCAGGAAGAGTGCCTCTCGCTGGGCTAGAGTGCTGGAACGATGACCCCCCCTGCTGGAGCTCATTCCAGTGAGATGCTGACCGATCGTTCCCCCGGGGACAGGTTTTGGCAGCATCTCACCCACAAAACCTGCGCTGTTTTGAGAAAACTGTAGGAAATAAATGAGTGATAAGCTAAGTTAAGCTCTTACCACTACTCACAGACATTTTGACACATATTTAAAAATTCCACCTCCAGGCTTGGGGGGGTCTCAGTCACACACCTCTCCCCAGGAAGAGTGCCTCTCGCTGGGCTAGAGTGCTGGAACGATGACCCCCCCTGCTGGAGCTCTGACATACATCAGGCAACATCTCTAAATGTTTGGTAGAGCAGGTTACAGTTTATATTTATTAAAAATAACCTACTGCGATATGTACACTTTATATGTACGGCAGCTACGCCGTTATGTACACTTTAGATGTACGTCAGCTACTGCATTATGTACATCTAGAACCGAAAAAAAAAACGCCACTTTTTAAAAGATAATGTTCAAATTATTATTAAATCTGTTTCCAAATATCCCTTCCAGAGTCCTATTAAGAAATTAGAAAAATATTTCAAAGTACAAGATGTTTATTTGCTTTAATTTTGTAAATGAAAATATGATGGCCGAGGTGAGATTCGAACCCTGCTCCTCTGGGTGGAAGGCAATGTTGTTATCCACTCTGCTACACCCCTTAGCCCCTATATATAGGGGGCAGAGAGCCGTTTTGTACTTCCATGTTGCCTGTACAGCCTCCCTCCTTCTGTACACCTTGACCCCTCCTTAACCCACATAATTACATAGGCCACGCTCTCAGCCAATAGCAAAAGCTGTTCCCCTCCCCCGGTAGTTGTGGTCGTGTAGTGCAGTTTCAGACACAACAGTGGAGCTTGATTTCCAATGAGTCCCACCTTCAGCCCGTAACCTACCGTGTTATGTACAATTTATATGTACGTCTGCTACCGTGTTATGTACATCTAGGATCGAAAAAAAAAAACGCCACTTTTTAAAAGATAATGTTCAAATTATTATTAAATCTGTTTCCAAATTTCCCTTCCAGAGCCCTATTAAGAAATTAGAAAAATATTTCAAGTCTAAGTTGTTTATTTACTTTAATGTTGTAAATGAGAATATGATGGCTGAGGTGGGATTCGAACCCTGCTCCTCTGGGTGGAAGGCAGTGTTCTTATCCACTCTGCTACACCCCTTAGCCCCTATATATAGGGGGCAGAGAACCGTTTTGTACTTCCATGTTGCCTGTACAGCCTCCCTCCTTCTGTACACCTTGGCCCTCTGTGTTGTCCTGCTCTAACTCTACTCCTCAGGTGTGCCTAGTTGGCTGAGGGGGTGTGGCCCACACCTGCAGCTCGTTGCAGGCGGCTTCCTCTGGCTTCTTAAGCAGAGCGCTGACACATGGAAGACGCCAGAGCCTTAAGCAGTGGTGGTACGACGTGGCCTCTGACCCAACTCCTGAAAACCTGCTGGTGAGTTTTTTCATCTTTGAACTTTGACTAATTTTGGATCTCCCTGTTTTTGTCACAGTTTTTGGTGCTTCTGGATCCTGCTGGTTCTTCCCTCACTCTGGTCAATCCATCTGTCACCCACTTCTGCCCAGCTTTATGGTAAGCAGTGCAGCTTCTAGTAGTTCTCCTGGTTCACCTTTCAGAGTCACTTACTCTTCTTCTCTTTGCAGTCTCTCCAGCCGTGACGTTCTGACCCTGCCGAGTTGTCCATAGTCCCGTCTGTTATAGCTGCCTGTTTCCTAAATAAACATTTTAAAACTGTGCTTTGCTTCCCGATCATATCTGCATGTGGGCTCGTCATCTGAAAACCATGACAGTACCAAGTTTGGTACACTTCTTTTTAGGAGGCCCTGATTAAGGCCTCATTAAGGTCAAAAACCCAGCTGCTGGAAGACAAAATATAGAGCTAGATGGGCTCCAATGGGCTTGTTTCGATCGTCTCCATTTACTGTTTCGTTTGGTACCAAGTTTGTGAGGCTACGATGCTCCTCTGCTAAACAGTGGCACATAACACTGCTTTCTAGGAGGCCCCATTGAGGCCTCCTAAGCAAGGTGAAAAAACAAGCTGGTGGGAGACAAAGGAAAAAGCTACATGGACTCAAGTGGGCTTGTTTCGATCGTCTCTATTTACTCTTTCATTTGGTACCAAGTTTGTGAGGCTACGATGCTGCTTTGCTAAACAGTGGCCCAGAACACTGGTTTCTAGGAGGCCTATTGAGGCCTCCTAACTAAGGTGAAAAACCCAGCTGCTGGGAGACAAAGGAAAAAGCTACATGGGCTCAAGTGGGCTTGTTTCGATCGTCTTTATTTACTCTTTCGTTTGGTACCAAGTTTGTGAGGCTACGATGCTGCTTTGCTAAACAGTGGCCCAGAACACTGGTTTCTAGGAGGCCTATTGAGGCCTCCTAACTAAGGTGAAAAACCCAGCTGCTGGGAGACAAAGGAAAAAGCTACATGGCCTCAAGTGGGCTTGTTTCGATCGTCTCTATTTACTCTTTCGTTTGGTACCAAGTTTGTGAGGCTACGATGCTCCTTTGCTAAACAGTGGCACATAACACTGGTTTCTGGGAGGCCCTATTGAGCCTCCTAAGCAAGGGGAAAAAACAAGCTGGTGGGAGACAAAGGAAAAAGCTACATGGGCTCAAGTGGGCTTGTTTCGATCGTCTCTATTTACTCTTTCATTTGGTACCAAGTTTGTGAGGCTACAATGCTGCTTTGCTAAACAGTGGCCCAGAACACTGGTTTCTAGGAGGCCTATTGAGGCCTCCTAACTAAGGTGAAAAACCCAGCTGCTGGGAGACAAAGGAAAAAGCTACATGGGCTCAAGTGGGCTTGTTTCGATCGTCTCTATTTACTCTTTCGTTTGGTACCAAGTTTGTGAGGCTACGATGCTCCTTTGCTAAACAGTGGCACATAACACTGGTTTCTGGGAGGCCCTATTGAGCCTCCTAAGCAAGGGGAAAAAACAAGCTGGTGGGAGACAAAGGAAAAAGCTACATGGGCTCAAGTGGGCTTGTTTCGATCGTCTCTATTTACTCTTTCATTTGGTACCAAGTTTGTGAGGCTACAATGCTGCTTTGCTAAACAGTGGCCCAGAACACTGGTTTCTAGGAGGCCTATTGAGGCCTCCTAACTAAGGTGAAAAACCCAGCTGCTGGGAGACAAAGGAAAAAGCTACATGGCCTCAAGTGGGCTTGTTTCGATCGTCTCTATTTACTCTTTCGTTTGGTACCAAGTTTGTGAGGCTACGATGCTCCTTTGCTAAACAGTGGCACATAACACTGGTTTCTGGGAGGCCCTATTGAGCCTCCTAAGCAAGGGGAAAAAACAAGCTGGTGGGAGACAAAGGAAAAAGCTACATGGCCTCAAGTGGGCTTGTTTCGATCGTCTCTATTTACTCTTTCGTTTGGTACCAAGTTTGTGAGGCTACGATGCTCCTTTGCTAAACAGTGGCACATAACACTGGTTTCTGGGAGGCCCTATTGAGCCTCCTAAGCAAGGGGAAAAAACAAGCTGGTGGGAGACAAAGGAAAAAGCTACATGGGCTCAAGTGGGCTTGTTTCGATCGTCTCTATTTACTCTTTCATTTGGTACCAAGTTTGTGAGGCTACAATGCTGCTTTGCTAAACAGTGGCCCAGAACACTGGTTTCTAGGAGGCCTATTGAGGCCTCCTAACTAAGGTGAAAAACCCAGCTGGTGGGAGACAAAGGAAAAAGCTACATGGCCTCAAGTGGGCTTGTTTCGATCGTCTCTATTTACTCTTTCGTTTGGTACCAAGTTTGTGAGGCTACGATGCTCCTTTGCTAAACAGTGGCACATAACACTGGTTTCTGGGAGGCCCTATTGAGCCTCCTAAGCAAGGGGAAAAAACAAGCTGGTGGGAGACAAAGGAAAAAGCTACATGGCCTCAAGTGGGCTTGTTTCGATCGTCTCTATTTACTCTTTCGTTTGGTACCAAGTTTGTGAGGCTACGATGCTCCTTTGCTAAACAGTGGCACATAACACTGGTTTCTGGGAGGCCCTATTGAGCCTCCTAAGCAAGGGGAAAAAACAAGCTGGTGGGAGACAAAGGAAAAAGCTACATGGGCTCAAGTGGGCTTGTTTCGATCGTCTCTATTTACTCTTTCATTTGGTACCAAGTTTGTGAGGCTACAATGCTGCTTTGCTAAACAGTGGCCCAGAACACTGGTTTCTAGGAGGCCTATTGAGGCCTCCTAACTAAGGTGAAAAACCCAGCTGCTGGGAGACAAAGGAAAAAGCTACATGGCCTCAAGTGGGCTTGTTTCGATCGTCTCTATTTACTCTTTCGTTTGGTACCAAGTTTGTGAGGCTACGATGCTCCTTTGCTAAACAGTGGCACATAACACTGGTTTCTGGGAGGCCCTATTGAGCCTCCTAAGCAAGGGGAAAAAACAAGCTGGTGGGAGACAAAGGAAAAAGCTACATGGCCTCAAGTGGGCTTGTTTCGATCGTCTCTATTTACTCTTTCGTTTGGTACCAAGTTTGTGAGGCTACGATGCTCCTTTGCTAAACAGTGGCACATAACACTGGTTTCTGGGAGGCCCTATTGAGCCTCCTAAGCAAGGGGAAAAAACAAGCTGGTGGGAGACAAAGGAAAAAGCTACATGGGCTCAAGTGGGCTTGTTTCGATCGTCTCTATTTACTCTTTCATTTGGTACCAAGTTTGTGAGGCTACAATGCTGCTTTGCTAAACAGTGGCCCAGAACACTGGTTTCTAGGAGGCCTATTGAGGCCTCCTAACTAAGGTGAAAAACCCAGCTGCTGGGAGACAAAGGAAAAAGCTACATGGCCTCAAGTGGGCTTGTTTCGATCGTCTCTATTTACTCTTTCGTTTGGTACCAAGTTTGTGAGGCTACGATGCTCCTTTGCTAAACAGTGGCACATAACACTGGTTTCTGGGAGGCCCTATTGAGCCTCCTAAGCAAGGGGAAAAAACAAGCTGGTGGGAGACAAAGGAAAAAGCTACATGGCCTCAAGTGGGCTTGTTTCGATCGTCTCTATTTACTCTTTCGTTTGGTACCAAGTTTGTGAGGCTACGATGCTCCTATGCTGAACAGTGGCACAAAACACACTGCTTCTCTGTGTTTTGTGCATCTCTTTTTCATACTTCAAACGGTTGCCATTCTTAGACGCAAGCACCCAGAGGCACAAAAATCACAGACGGCGGTTGAGGGGTGAGCTAGAACTCATATCTAAAGTTTGGTATCACTGCGCATAAATAAACCTTTCTTCCTCAGCTTTTGAGACTCAAATACTGTCTTGAACCCTTAGGAAGTTGGCTGAATTTTTTGGGACAAACAGCTTTTGTTGTTTTTTTCACAGGAGGCTGATTTTAACATATTTTGTAGGTGACCTTATGAGGAGCAGAACCTGTGATTTTGAACTCCCTGGGTGGTTCCACGTGGACACAGTGGGGGTCAAAAGGTGAAAATTTGCAACCTTTGATGGCACACAGCTCACACACGGTTTGTCTGTTCCAGCTCAAACTCGGCATACAGGAGCCCCTTTGAGGCATCTACCAACAGGTAAGAGCTCATACCTGTATCCCCTTCCTATAGCTACTTCCTTTTAGCAATGAGATAAGAAGATGTGGTTAGTGGCATGTTGTAGAGCACTTCCAGGAAATGAGCATTTACAAGTTTGGTCCAAATCCATGAGCTGCAAAGGCCTCAATTATCAAAAATCAAATATTGCTTGGCTGGTGGCATAGCTCCAGAAACAAAACGGGCCCAGATTTCCACTCTTGGCCATATGCTGCAGTACCATTCCCCACCACCATTGGTGCTATTGATATTTGGACAGGCCTGTACACCATCCCTCCTTCTGTACACCTTCCATTGTAAAGCAATGGAACCAGTTCTGTACAGCCTCCCTCCTTATGTACGCCTTGGCCCCTAAAAAACACGCATAATTAAATAAGCCATGGTCTCGGCCAATAGCAGAAGCTTCCCCACTTTTCCCTTCCCGCCCGTAGTTGGTCCGTGCAGTGCTCTTTCCGACACGTTGGTGGCGCTATGCTGGGTGGGCTAATAAGCCATTGTAAAGCAATGGAACCCGTTCCGGACAGCCTCCCTCCTTCTGTACACCTTCCATTGTAAAGCAATGGAACCAGTTCTGTACAGCCTCCCTCCTTATGTACGCCTTGGCCCCTAAAAAACACGCATAATTAATTAAGCCACGGTCTCGGCCAATAGCAGAAGCTTCCCCACTTTTCCCTTCCCGCCCGTAGTTGGTTGGTGCAGTGCTCTTTCCGACACGTTGGTGGCGCTATGCTGGGTGGGCCAATAAGCCATTGTAAAGCAATGGGACCAGTTCCGGACAGCCTCCCTCCTTCTGTACACCTTCCATTGTAAAGCAATGGAACCAGTTCTGTACAGCCTCCCTCCTTATGTACGCCTTGGCCCCTAAAAAACACGCATAATTAATTAAGCCACGGTCTCGGCCAATAGCAGAAGCTTCCCCACTTTTCCCTTCCCGCCCGTAGTTGGTTGGTGCAGTGCTCTTTCCGACACGTTGGTGGCGCTATGCTGGGTGGGCCAATAAGCCATTGTAAAGCAATGGGACCAGTTCCGGACAGCCTCCCTCCTTCTGTACACCTTCCATTGTAAAGCAATGGAAATAGTTCTGTACAGCCTCCCTCCTTATGTACGCCTTGGCCCCTAAAAAACGCCCCTAATTAAATAAGCCACGGTCTCGGCCAATAGCAGAAGCTTCCCCACCCCTCCGTAGTTGTGTTCGTGCAGTGCACTTTCCGACACGTTGGTGGCGCTATCCTGGGCGGTCTAATCCGTTGTAACGTACAGCTATCCTTCCTTTCGTACGCGCCCCCCCCTCCGACACCCCCCGATACGCTAAATCTAGAAGAGAGCGCCATCACATGGTGCACGGAAGGCGGCACGCCCGTACGAAACGCCGACTTGGACCAAGCGGGCGAAATGCTGGAGCTTTTATTGCGCGCGTACGTACACTACCTCGTAACGAACACATACATACAGATTGTATGTGTAAATCCGTACGTACGGTATTCAAAATCATTGCGGCTGTACGGCCGAAGGCGTCGTTTCGTACGATTTTCCCTTGACCCCCCACACATTTGGCTCCTCTGCTCCCACAACGGTGAAGCGCAACATAGTGAAACTCAGCTTGGAAAATGTTTGGGACAAAACACTGAAAACTCAAATAGAGGCAGTTGTGACCCCCAACGTGTGTACAGCATTGATGAAAGTTCCTGGTGAACCTATTCAGAAGGAGATGAAAGAGAGAGGTCTCGAACTCGCAGACTTCGCTGGAAATGATCAAACTGAACTTTCTGTGCTAATTGGCTCAGAACCCAGATGATGTGGAAGCGTTGCAGCGGTTTGAAGCTGCTCAGAACAGGAGAGTGCACAAGTGCTGATTCCAGAATCCGACAGCTAAAACCCTTTCTGGATCAAGATGAGCTGCTCAGTGTAGGAGGAAGGCTCCAGCATTCTGACTTCTCTTACAGAGAAAAGCACCCATGGATCCTCCCCAGCGATCACCGATATACAGAACTGTTGGTGCATTTTCAACATGAAAGGATAATGCATGCAGGGGTACGAGACACTTTAGTGCAGACGAGAGAACAATATTGGATTTTGAGAGCACGACAAGTAGTCAAGAAGGTGGTATCAAGATGTCTACTTTGTAGAAGGTTCAAAGTAAGGGCTGGGCAACAAATAACAGCACCGCTGCCCAAGGACAGAATAACGGAGTCACCACCGTTTGAGGTCACAGGTGTGGACTTTGCAGGGCCACTCTATGTGAAGGCACAAGGCTCCATGACGAAGGCGTACATAGCACTATTTACTTGCGCTGTAACCAGAGCTGTGCACTTAGAACTGGTCTCAGATCTATCAACAGAGAACTTTCTGCTAGCACTGAAAAGATTTGTCTCAAGAGGAGGATTGTGCAAGGTTATCTATTCAGATAACGCCAAGACATTCAAGAGAGCTGATCAGGATTTGAAGGAACTCTGGAAAGGCATCAAAGATTCACAGCTACAAGAGTTCTTCACCGAGAAAGGCATCACCTGGCGGTTCATCGCTGAAAGAGCAGCCTGGTGGGGGGGATTCTGGGAAAGGCTTATAAGGTCAGTCAAAACAGTTCTCAGAAAGGTGCTTGGCCGAGCTAGACTCAACTTTGAAGAGATGTGCACCATTTTAACTGAAGCTGAAGCCATAATAAACTCGAGGCCGCTCACTTATGTGCACAATGACGTGGATGAACCACAGCCGCTGACACCTACGCATTTCTTGGTGGGTCAGAGGCTGACTTGTTTGCCCCCTAAGCCATTTCCAGCTGAGACGATCCATCCAACAGCAAACAAGGAGGAGATGACACGGAGGTGGAGTTACCGGCAGAGACTTATGACCAACTTCCCCGTCATTCACTAAAGTTCAGCACAATGGAAATAACCGTCTCGCCTCGTCATTTTTAGTTGGAAGTTAAATCTACAACACGGCGAGAACTGCTACACGCCCCCAGTGAAAGGCATGCTCGTTGCTAGCGCAGTGCCGATATTTGTGCAGTTATCTTGGCGGAACCAGCGAGAAAACAACGAAAGCCCATGTCGGAGCAGGCAAGAAAGAGGAAAAGGGCTCTGGACAGAGAGAGGAGTCTTACATGGGTGAACATCGGGCAAGCTTTTTCCGAATGGCAAGAGCTAAAAGAAAAAGAAGGCTGCAAGGCTGACGCGGACCTCACGTTTCTGCTGATGCGATTGTAAGTAACATTGGAATAGTTTCTCTCTCTGTGTGTGCATGTTCATACTTTCACTGTGTTAGTCATTGTTTGTACTGCCGTTTTTTCGACTTTTCGTTGCGTTCGCCTGTCTGCTAAGCTCAAAACAACCGCGCCTGGCTTGACGGAGAAACCAGGAGGACAGCTGAGCATCTTTACGACAGTGCACTTTTACTTTCGCCCTCTGGGGGGAGCCTTGCTGGAAAATCAACCCCGGTTGCATAGTATACCTTTAAGGTACTCAGGGTGAATCTCATCCAACCCCCGGGGCCTTGCCACCAAGGAGCTTTTTAACCACCTCGGTGACCTCAGCACCAGAGATGGGAGAATCCGACCCGAAGTCCCCGGGCTATGCTTCCTCAATGGAAGACGTGTTGGTGGGATTAAGGAGGTCTTCAAAGTATTCCGCCCACCGACACACGATGTCCCGAGTCGAGGTCAGCAGTGCGCCACCCCCACTATATAAGCAGTGTTGGTACTGCACTGCTTTCCCTTCCTGCCGGATAGTGGACGAGAATCACCTAAAACCCACATGGAAGTCTTTCTCCATGGCCTCCCGAACTCTTCCCACGCCAGAGTTTTTGCCTCAGCGACCAGCCGAGCCGCCTGCTGCTTGGACTGCTGGTACAAATCAGCTGCTTCCGGAGTCCCACAGACTAATAAAGCCTAATAGGACCCTTTTTTCAGCTTGAAAGATCTCCTCACATCTCGTGTCCACCACCGTGTTCGAGGGTTGACACCGTGACATGCACCGACCACCTTGCGGTCACAGCTCTGACTAGCCGCCTCGACAATAGAGGCACGTAACATGGTCCACTCAGACTCAATGTCCTCCACCTGCCTCGGGACGTGATCCAAGCTTTCCAAGAGGTGGGACTCTGCCAGACGTTCCCAACAAACCCTCACAATACGTTTGGGCCTGCCAGGTATGACCGGATTCCTCCCCCACCATCGGAGCCAACTCACCACCAAGTAGTGGTCGGTGGAGAGCTCCGCCCCTCTCTTCATCCGAGTGACCAAGACATGCGGCTGCAGGTCAGATGAAACAACAACAAAGTTGATAATTGAACTACGGCCTAGGCTGTCCTGGTGCCAAGAGCACATATGGACACCCTTATGCTTCATCATGGTGTTCGACTCGAGTTCAGATCAGGTGGGCCGTTCCTTCCAACCATGCCCGTCCAGGTCTCACTGTCATTGCCTATGTGAGCGTTGAAATCGAGAGTGTCGCCAGGAGGGGCACTCTCCAGTACCCCTTGAAGGACTCCAAAAAGGGTGGGTAATCTGAACTGCTGTTTGGCGCATAAGCAAAAACAACAGTTAGAACCCATCCTCCCACACTTATGCGGATGTAGGCCACCCTCTCGTTCACCGGGATAAACCCCAACGAACAGGCACCAAGATGAGGGGCAACAAGTATGCCCACTCCTGCTCGACGCCTCTCACCAGGGGCAACTCCAGAGTGGAAGAATGTCCAACCCCTCTCAAGGAGACGGGTTCCATAGCCAGAGCCATGCGTTGAGGTGAGTGTGACTATCTCTAGCCGTAATCTCTCAATCTCGCCCAGTAGCTCAGGCTCCTTCCCCACCAGAGAGGTGACATTCCACGTCCCAAGAGCCAGCTTCTTTAGCCTTCAGATAAATAGCATGAGCATCAAATATAGTGAAAGTGTAAACTGGCTGTCTCATGGTTTTTGACCTTTATGATGCTAAATCTAAGCCTCTTAAATTATGGAAGTAAATTTGTATCTACTTATAGGATTTGCATCCTGCTTGGAAACAACACAGTAGCCGTAAAAACAAGCTTTCAAAATTGCTTTGTTAATTGACATCATAAGAAGGATTCAATGAACTGTTCAAAAACATTCACATCATGTTAATTATTATTGGGAAATTTATACAGCACATTGATATAAACAATTTGTTGCATTTTTAAAACCTGTTTTATTGCTGTGTCAAAGGTAGTCAATATGGCTATGTATCCAGATACAATACTAATTCGGCATGGTATCGATCAGGTCTGGGCTCTCTCTCTTTCTCTTCTCTGCAGGGTTTGGCGGGCAGGTGCTTCCCATCACTCAGAGCCTTTCTTAAGGAGCGGAAACCAGGAGGAGGGCGTCAGTTCTTTCTCATTTCCAGCGTGGTACTTGACTGACCAAACTCTTTTCCGAGTTACCACCAAACCAGTTCCTAACTCCGTGTCTTTGTTTCTTTCCTAGAACAATTGACTCAAGCCTGAGAACCTCCAAGCCTGGACCTCCTAGGAATTGAAGAAACCCTTTTAGTCGCCAGTTTGCTTTAGTCCTCCTACCTGAGCTCGCCTGCCTGTCCACCCACCAACACCATCTGCACTAGAAAGAGAACTACCGGCTTTACACCAACCTCCTGGACCCCGGACACCACCCTCCCTGGGTCAAGCCAAGCCTCAACCTCCGTGAGTTAAATGACCTCCACAATTCTCATCAGCGCCAGCCTGTTGCTCACCAGTGCCCTCATCTTTCCCAGCAGAATCACGATCCAGCCCACCAGCACCGCCTCTGCTAACACTGCACCTTGACAATAAAACTTCCTTAAAACAAACTGTCTGTCGCCATGGCTGTCCTGATTCAGGGTTAATCTTTTCTAAACTTGACAGAAAGAACGGACCATACTGAATCTGGGCCACAACTGCGGAGCACAGTTTCCTGTCAGGGGTTAATGCTTGGACAACACGAGGCTCTACTACAGTCTATGAGCCAGCAACAGACAACTTATTCAAGCAATGAATTCACTGTATTGCCACAAACCTGTTTGATTATGAATTTTATTATTATAAATTGCTATTATAATTTAATAATAGATTATTCAAACTCAAATGGTAGCTATAACAAATTGAATTCAAATGGTTGTGATCCAAGGGCTATGAGCCTGTAATGATTAACACTAACAATGCATTTATTAATTAGCAGTTATGAACCTATTTATGCTGGAAAAGTGTGATCTGATCAGTGGTTGACCGATTAGACTTATCCAGCAGACGTTGAGAACTCAAATTATAATTGCAATTGGAGTTTTAACCCTTACTTTTTTACCACAAACCAATGAAAATGTCTCAGTTTATTTGGTTATTAACTCAAAAAAGAAGGCATTTCTTTTCTCTTAGAGACAATTCAACTTCTGGACCAAAAGAACCGCAAACAACTACTATTTCACAATTTATTATTTATTAAACTAATAATTACCTGTTACAGCAATTATTCTACTTAATAAAATGCTAGGAAACACTACTCTCTACTCAAAAGTGTCAGGATGGAGCCTGAAGGCTGCACTCTTAACAGTTCCTGCCTCCTCCTTTCTCTGTGCAGCTCTGATTGGAAGCACCTGTCAGGCTGCAATCATCTAATGACTGGTTCCACCTGTTCACACCCCTACATAAGCTCACCTCAGTGTGTTCCTTGTCGCCGGCTAGTATTCAGTCAACCAACACCATGCCTGGTGCCTGCTGTGCTGCTGGACTCTGCACCTCCGTTCCAGTCTTCTTCGTCTCTGGTTTCACTCCCGGTTCTGCAGCAGTTCAGCTTCTTCGTGTCCCTGGTTGTCATGTCAGCTCTGTTTCTGTCAGCCAGCTCCTGCACCCTACTACTCCGTCCAGTAACTGACTCTGGTTCATGTCATTGTCACTATCCACTGTCTGCAATAAACTCTCTTAAACCAGCTCTGTGTGTGTGTTCTGTGTCCGGGTTAATCCAAAGACAAATCATGACAAAAAGAACATGCAAAGGAAATAAATGAAAATAAAACAAGTTAAAATGGATAAATGAGAGGTAGAAATGCTTAAATCAATTCACAGTTGTTAAGACTGATTGACATCACATTCAAGAAGTCAGCGCTTTGACATAGCAGCATTGAAAGAAATGGGCTAAAATAGCTTTGAGATAGCACAACTGGAGTACCGAAACAGACCTGAATCCAGGGGGGATTCAGGTCTGTTTCGGTCAGAGGGACACCTATGTACTGCACAACTAGTCGCTAGCACTTATGCACGGTGGACTTCCAGTCCTCCTAATACCGATGACACGACCAGTGACAGCCAACTGATGTTACTCCACAACAAGCTAGGCTAACCGTTTAGAGCTACCTTGCACCCTTCCAAGATGGCGACTATGACGACATATGACCTATGGCCTTGCGTGGTACGTAAGGGGGCGGCCCTAATGACGTATCTAACGTGCCCTGCCTAGTTTGGGCGGAGTCTGAGTACAAGGCGGTCTCACTCACTAACAAAAAAATGTGGGAAACCGAATATGGACAAGGGAAGAAAAGATGGAGAAAAGGGGACAAAGGAAAGTTCTAAGTCGGCTGTCGGCTCTGAGTTTATCATCAACCAAAACCAAACACAGCAGAATCGCTTAATTACAAGCACAAATATCAGAAATATTCAGCACAGTTAAACAAACTCCTTTCCGGAGTAATTAAGCATTAACTAATTCCTAATAGGTTCTGCCCAGGCACAAAATATCACCTTATGGGTGAAAAAGAGAAATAAAGGAAAGTCCTTTCTTTACTTGGTGTTGCCTCAGTGAGTATGTCCGGTCTCATCCGTGGATCCAAGAGGAGACTTCGGGCAGTGCGGGTCCGTGAGGGGCAAAAAGAAAAAAATTTGGAAAAACCATAAAGTCTCTGGGCGCTCTCCAATGCTTTGTTTGGCCAAAACAACAAGCGGAGGTTGTGACAATCGCTGGAAGATAGCGGCTTCCAGTAGGATCAACAATGAATTCAAGTAGTTTAAAGTCGGCGACCTCCTGTTTAGGTATACAAGGGAGAAATTTGATTCTGCAACTCTTGGACCAGGAAGAAATCAAATCACGTGCCACGTGGGGGAAAACCCAACGTGTCTTCCCAGTTAGCAGCTTGCCAGTGAAGAAGCTGAGATGAGAGCGCAAGGCGCTTTTATAGTAATTTCATGGCAATGGGATAAGGTTGCCATGGTGTTGGTCAGGGCGGCCGTGTTGCATGCTGGGAGATGTGGTCTGTCGCGTCAGAAACATAACATAACTAACCCACGAATTTCAGGATCTAAAAGGACAGCTAAACATGACTACCTACCTCTGCTTCTCCTCCAACAGCCCGTCCTCCCGCAGACCCCAACGCTGAGTATGCTCCTTAGTCTTCTGTCTTTCCCCTCAGTCCTTCCCAGATGATGCTGGGAAAATTTCTTACATTATCGCTCTCCTTGGATACAGTCATTCATTGACAAAACAAACATACACAGCGTCAGCTGCACTGACTTCCGGGCACAATGTAAAGTAACTTTTTCCTCCTCCTTGAGCAAGGAAGAGGTGGCAAAGAGACTGATCCCTGAAACAAGGAAGTTGGTCGGTAGCCGATTACGAGGTCGAGTTCCGAACACTAGCTACCCATTCCTCTCGAGGCCAATTGCAGACCTGAGCCATCCTTTCAAATGTTGTTAAAAAATGCTCAATGTCATCATCAGAGGTCAATGGGAGCAGCTCTGGTTCTCTGTGTTGCTGGTAGCTGATACATCACCCTGCTTGGGCCTTCATCAGGGTTGTTTTCCTCCTCTTCGTGAATAAGATGATCCCCCTCAATGTTGCCTCCATCATGCTTTTGTTCTTCTTTCAAATCCTTCACTTGAGCCTGCAGTTGTTGACAATGGTGTAAAGTCTTCCATCTTAGTTCTTGATGTGATGATTATTTGTCCATCTGTTGGTCTTGTGCAGTTTGAGACAATTTAACAAGGTTTGCCAATTCATCCAGTTTATCACCAGAGCCAGCTCCTGGTTTAGTTCCATCCACAGCTGCAGTGCAGTCTTCACAATCAGCCTCAGTATCATTTATTTTTCCACCTCTGGTCAACATTGTCTCGTTGGTTCTTTCAAAACCACTCCTGACCACTTGTCAGCTTTTGACTGGCGGAGGCTCCACTTTTAATATAGAGGCAGGACCATAAATTACGTTTGAGGTGGCTTTATTTAAGAACTTGCACCAATATCCACCCTGAACAACAACAATGTCTGCCTTTTATATCAGTGCACCCTGAGTGCCTTGCTAGACTGAAGGGGATGATCAGAAAATTAGAAATAAACAAAACTTACACAAAACTAACACCCAACACAGTAAATTAAATCTAACAAATATTTACATAAATGCAAATCATTTCAGCTAAACAAATCTAGTCAGTCAAAAGAATGCTTCAAATTAAACATAATTCTTTAAAGCGCTACCCCTCCCTCAAAATGGTTTGCTCCAAGAGCTTTCAGCAGCACCTGCAGCTTGGTTCTCCCTTTTGCTGCCACACCCTGCTGAGGAGCCAAACCAGGGGTTTGTTCTTCGTACGTTGCTTAAAACATCCAAGATCAAATGACACATCCAAGATGATTTCATCCGGCTAATCCTGATCCGGCTAATTGGGTTCTTCAAACACACCTGTTGTTTACGATTAGTATCCCTGGATTGAGTTATCTGAGACAACTGCGCGTTCATGCGTTTGTTTAAAAGGGGAAATGTATTGATAGTAGAAACAATTATCAGCAGTGCTGCTATTGGCTGTTCAGCATGGCCAAAGAAAGCCCACAGTTTTTTTCCCAGCTGAACAAGAGCTTTTAAAAGAAGGTTATGCCGAATTTGAGTCAATTAAAATGACAGTGAACACCTCAAAGTCTGCTAAAACAAGGAGAGAGGGCTGGCAAACTGCAAAAGACAAATTAAATTGTAAATACTGTCCATGATAGATGTTTCTATCACTTTCTACAGTATATATTTTTGCATTTTAATAATTTCACAAGTACTTTGTTCTTTTATGTCAGAGCCTCCATGGGAGCCACTAGAACATGGGGGGAAAAGTATAAGAATATTCTACAAAATGATAGCCTTTAATTATTATACTGTATTTTAAAAAGCAACTTCTCCTTTTTTTAAAAAGCCACTGTTAAATTATGTGTTTGTCTGTTTTTAACAGCCACCAATAAGAAGGCTGAAAAAAATCGGGTTCTTTTTACTTTTACATGTTTAACCCTTTTTCTTTTTTCTTTTTTTTTCACAAAATGACTCAAGGTGCCATCTGTTCCCTATATTAACGGCATCTTCAACAAAAGAAAAAGTATTTTGACCTGAAAAAAAAAATACAAATTAAGAGGAGAAATTGAACTCCACAACGTGAAAAAGAGAAAAACTGCACTAGAGATCGAGTTGCTTCAAAAGGACCTTCAGAGTAAATTCTAATACACCATTTTATCCACAGTAGTATTGCTGACTTTACATAACTATCTCTTACTGCAGGCAAAAGATGACTTGCTGACTTTTCTTTATAAATAATTGTTTAAACAAAACGACAGGAACAAAGCATTATTTGTTTCGTGTTTTATTGAACATAAAAAAAAAATGGTGTTCCACAATTCTGTCCCTTCCTCTGCCACTAGGTGGTCCAAGTGCGCTGGCTAGACACAGACTTCCCTATCTCCTCCGCTACGAGGACCCTTGTCTTGTTTACATGAAATAAGCCTGCTCGGGAGCAGGCTCAACTTTGCGCACATGTTGCTATGACAACAAGTCCGGGATGAGTTTCGAAGAACCAAAAGATCCAAGATCATGCCAAATCGTCAACAATGAAATCCTGCTAACTGAGTTAGCGACGTACGAAGAACGGACCCCAGGAAGAGGTAAGTGCTTACAACCAAACAAGTGTTCTGTCAAAGCAAGAAATCAAACATTTGGAAGTTTAAAGAAACAAATTGACATTCATGCATCTACACTTCCTTCACACAGAATGGGTGGCCAGTCCCCCTGTCTCTCAAGAATGTACACCTAAATGTCTGAACAAAAATACAAGAAAAATAATACAATAAAATATAACAACTCAACTGTTTGAACTGTAACGTAATCAATAATGTAATTTCCTGATGTAATGGGACCTATCTCCATTACACAGGCATATGAGGGCTAAACAGTGCCCCTACTGTGGTGCCTCCGGGAGTTTTTGTTTAGCCTGTCCCAGTCGCCCAAAAAAGATCCAGCCTGCCAGTAGTTCAGGGGATACTGGCAGGCGCGTGTTCTGAGACCCCCATTTCCTGGTTCCTATTACAATCCGTAATCTGCCACAAAGACTCACAACGTCCGGTCTCTGCCTTAAAAAAATTGGGCTCCGAGCAGGCTCTTGTTGATCCTGCCTTGGTTCGCAGGCTTCACATACCTGTTCGTCTACTATCATCTCCTGTCTCAGTTGCGGCTTTGGATGGCAGCCCACTAGCTACCATTACCCATCAGACACTCCCCCTTCAATTAATTTCTTCTGGAAATCACCATGAGAACATCTCCTTCTTTGTTTTTCCCACTAAACACTCACCTGTTCTTTTGGGGTACCCATGGTTGGCTGCTCATAACCCCCACATAAATTGAACACGAGCTTTTAATAGAAGGTTATGCCGAATTTGAGTCATTAATTAAAACGACAGGGAACACCTCAAAGTCAGCTAAAGCCAGGAGAGAGGGCTGGCAAAAAGTAGCAGACAAATTACATGCATAAGTGCTGTCCATGTTAGATGTTTCTATTACTTTCTACAGTATGTATTTTTGCTTTTTAATATTTTCATATTTACTTTGTTCTTTTATGTCAGAGTCTCCACGGGACCCACTAGAACATGGGGACAAGTAAAAGTGAAATACAAGAATATTCTACAAAATGGTAGCCTTTAATAATTATACTTTATTTTAAAAGGCCACTTGTTATGGCAAAAGATCCAATATCGGTGTCATTCCTTGGACACTGGAAGTAAAGGACGCATGCAAACTGGGAATTTTAACAAAAAAATTCTTTATCTATAAAAAATTAAGTTTTTCCTTTTCCAAGTCATCCACAGTTTACACAGTCAAAAACTGTATTGCTCTGTGTCTAGATAATCCATCCATAATTTTTTCTAATACGATATACGGCTCGACAAGGAAGCAAGCCTTTCAAAGTAAAACTAAACTTCACAATAAAATGCCCTGAACAAATCTTCTTACTGAATATGATAAAAATAAATAGCAAACCATCATACAAATAACTTAAATATTTTCTATTTAAGTAACACCACTTTTTCCTCTTTAAAAGTCACTGTTAAATGATGTGGTTGTCTGTTTATAACAGCCACCAAGAAAAATCTCTCTACAATTACACTGTCGCACTGCGCTAAAGGATCCTGTCTATTGCGCAATATGTGATTAATTAGAAAAGCTCTGAAATTATTCTTGCACCTTCCGCAACAGGTTGCTGTCGTAACAATGGACAAGACATGGCTACGACATACTTCCCTATCTCCTCCGCTTATAAAGCTGCGATCTAATCCTGTTTACATGAAATAAGCCTGCTCGAGAGCAGGTTTAAGCTTGCACACATGTTGCTATGACAGCAAGTTCAGGATGAGTTTCGAAGAACCAAACGATCCAAAATCATGCCAAATCGTCAACAATCAAATCCAGCTAACTGAGTTAGCGACGTACGAAGAACGGACCCCTGATCTTTGCTGGAGGGTGTGGCCATGAGCAGCAGACTGCACACACCTGTCTGAAATCTTCTCATCAGGCTGCTGGAGATGTCAGGAGCTGTGAGACGCCATGTCTTCGCTTGTTGCTCAACCAACCTAGCTATGTATAGTCAAGGAAATATAGCCTTCATGTGCACTTTTTAGATTACCTTTTGAGAGCATTGTTTTTTGCAAATAGTATAATGCCCATCAATCTTTTTACACATTTCATTCACAGAGTTCATAAACTGAATGTGTTCCCGTGACATTTCTTGTTTTTCTTCACTAGCTTTCTCTGGAAAATCCTGATTAAACTGCTGGATCAATAGCTCAGTGACATCGGCGATAGAGATACGATTCATAAAAACACTTAATTTACAGGTCGATGTAGCTGTAGCCATTTGAAGAGGATCATTGACAATCCAGCCCAGTTCGAACGGCATATGGACCATCATCTTCACTGTGGATGATCTGCCATGGTTCCGTAGCCTTGTCAACATCACATCTTATCAAGGATCCAATTTTAGACTCTATATGTGGCAGCTGTAATTTACACTGATGGGGCCACCTTCCCAGATCGTTCAGCACTGGAATGTCAAAATGTGTGTAGACATCAGGCAAGTCAACATGAATCTTTCAATCCATGTTGTTAATAAAAGGATGTCAGTTTTAGGCCAGTTCATGCACATCACATATAAATAAAGAAACAGTGAAAAATACAATTCTTGATAAACAGATCAAATGACTTCAGAATGTTAGATTTACCTTAACTTATTGGGCAAAATGAAGTCAAAATGTTGAAACATAGGTAAATATTCCTCTTGTTAGCTTGG
Source organism: Fundulus heteroclitus (assembly GCF_011125445.2). Taxonomy (NCBI): domain Eukaryota; kingdom Metazoa; phylum Chordata; class Actinopteri; order Cyprinodontiformes; family Fundulidae; genus Fundulus; species Fundulus heteroclitus. Next base: position 5,196,830 of record NC_046365.1, read on the forward strand.
CTTCTTCCTCTATCCTCTCCCCATGTCCCTCAATCTCCACATCTTTCCTTCTGTCCCCTACCATCTGTCACAAATTGTCTATGGATGAACCCAGAACCACCATACACGGAACTTAAAATGCAAAGTCTTTATTGAAGGGTTGAAGGGATATGGATGGTAGACCGTAGAGACATGGCTGCACAGGTAAGGGTGTAGGTGATGGCAGGAGCAGACGGCCCAGAGAAAGAGTCCACAATCACTAGGTGGCTAGGAAAGCTCAGTACTGCTCGGCTAGCAGGCCTCGTAGCAACACCAGGGCACAGAGCAGAACTTCTCCATGGCGGCTAGTCAGGCTAGTTGTTCTCTGGAGACACCAGGGCACAGAGCAGAGATTTTCCAGGGCGGTTAATCAGGTTAGCTGTTCTCTGGAGACACCAGGACAGAGAGCAGAGCTTCTCCAGGAACAAGCAGCAGAGTACAAAGTCTTTCAGAGAGACTGGCAGGACTGACCTTAAACGAGAAAGCAAAAACAAATCTTCCAAGGCAAAAAAAAAAAAACACGACTTGCATGGAGAGGGTGTAGAACGATAACGGACCGGCACTAGAGTGAGACAGAGGGAGGCTTAAATAGGGAGGCTAGCAGGTGAAATGCGTCTGACTGATTAATTACCAACAGGTGTGATTGACTGCAAAGGGAGTGAAGTGAAGGCAGAGTGGAAGGGGAGGAAGAAACTAAAAACAATAACTCAAATCATAACTAAAACTTAAACAAGGTGGAAAAACTGAAAACTAATGGTAAACAAAAGCCAAATCAAAACTAAACCATGACATTATCTCCAAAATATCTCCTATCGAAATTCTATTCAAATTTTACCATCAACACTATCAAACCTTTATCCAAAACCTGAACTGACAGCAGCTCAGAGGCAGAAAGTCATCAGGCATGACCTCAGTGATATAACCACAGCCTCCCATCAGTGTGGGAAGGGTTTGAACATTTCCAAACTATCTGAAGTCCATCATTCTACACAGAGAAAACAATTATTTTTGTGTGAACAACATTTAAGATGGCTGCCAAAATATTATCAAAATACATCTCCTGCTTCCTGTTTCTGCCGCACGCTGAGAGCAAACACCACAAAATGTGTGCTGTGAGCACTGTATTTCTTCATTTTTTTTAATGAATACAACTTCTTCATGAGAGGGACAAGGGCATCGCCTTGCGGGTGAAGCAGGTGAACAGTCTAGAGCAGTATACCAGGACAAATAACATGATCATCTCAGGGCTCCAGATCAAACCCCTGTCACACGCATGAGCGGTGACTTCGACCAATGAGGTAGAGTCGGCCGAGCAGGATGTCACTTCAAAAGAGCAACAGGTGGCTGCGTTTTTATACTCAAGGGGAATAGACACATGCCATCCACTTCCAAGAAGGAGTGCAAGCAACACACCAGAGGTGATATTAAAATTTGTAAGCAGAAAACACAAAGTAGCTCTAATCAATCAAGGTCCTAAACACAAAGGATCCAATGTTTACATTAATGAACACTTTACTAAACAAAACACGGAAATTGCGAAAATTCAAAACAAATGGACAGATAACTGTAAAGTTTTCATAGAGCTCAACGGAACACCTGAGCAGACACAGATCCTTGTCGTCAAGAGTATGGAGGAGCTGGAAATGTACAAATGAGTAATAAGAAATAAGGTAAATACATGAACATAAACTCAACTATAATTGATTACTCAGAAGACTTTATACAAAGGATCACACATTGTGATAATTTGGAGCTACAGACCTAAGGCTACACGGATTATGTCAAGTCAAGTTTGACTCAAGGTGCTTTACCTCATAAAAACATCAGGAAACATCATAAACACATTGAAACAGTCACTGGTTGTGAGACCAGTGACAAAACATTAAATTGTATGAGGCGAAAACATCAATACACATCAAATGTGTTGGTCAATGGTCCTGTTATTATGCGCCAAAAGCAACTTTCAACAGGTGGGTTTTCAGTTTTGATTAAAAAGAACTCAGTGTTTCGGCTGATTTGCAGTTTTCTGGAAGTTTGTCACAGATTTGTGGAGTATTGAAACTAAATGCTGCTTTTCCATGTTTGGTTCTGGGTATGCAGAGTAGACCAGAAGCCAGAAGACTACATCATAATGTAGAGTTGTCTGGAGGGTTGATACATCAACAACAGGTCTTTAATGTATTTTGGTGCTAAGCCAGTCAGTAATTTATAAACTAACAGATGTTAGAAGTATTTGAAAGGATATTCTCTGAGCTTTAGGGAGCCAGTGTAAGGACTTTAGAACTTGATGTGCTCTATCTTCCAGGTTTTAGTGAGAACACGAGCAGCAGCATTCTGGATCAGCTTTTCAATCAGCAAGTTGTCTGATAGATTTTTTTGGGTAGACCTGTGAAGACACTGTTGCAGTGATTCTGGAATGTATTAACTTTGATTCATTTTTTAGTATACATTTATGAAGGCATAACATGCTTTTAATGTGCAATATATTTGCTTTGAGGCCTGTCTGTTTGTTAGAAGAATAGAATGTGAATAGATAAGGTTAAATGAGCTGTGTACGAGCAAAAGTATCAGTAGAGAGTTTCAAGGCCAGTCCTAGGCAGTGGGTAAGAACAGAAACTCCGGTTCACATGCAGCTGGAGGAAACAACGAGAAGATAGTTATTAGGGAGTAAGATAGCAATAAGATGTGTGCGTCATTCATTGTGTGACCTTGTATAATCTATGTTCTAACTTTAATAAAAACTAGCCTGAGCGGGACGGAGAACGAGAGTTGTGTCCCGCAGTCGGCAGGTGTATCATCTCTCCTCTTTGCAAAGGTGAAATGGAATTCTGCATCCATGGCTGAGTTATTATTTTAAAGTCCTGCACACAAATTAATGAACCCGGGGAAGCATGACGGCTTCAACATGATCAATGTGATTAAAGATAAATGCATGGATAAGTTTCTCTAGATCTCATTGGGACACATAGATCTCATTGGAGCACATATGTGTCCTTGAAGGTTCTGGTCTGAGTCCATCACTACATCTAGATATCGGGCCTGAACAGTACAGGGGTTGGACAAAGAAACTGAAACACCTGGTTTTAGACCACAATAATTTATTAGTATGGTGTAGGGCCTCCTTTTGCGGCCAATACAGCGTCAATTCGTCTTGGGAATGACATATACAAGTCCTGCACAGTGGTCAGAGGGATTTTAAGCCATTCTTCTTGCAGGATAGTGGCCAGGTCACGACGTGATGCTGGTGGAGGAAAATGTTTCCTGACTCGCTCCTCCAAAACACCCCAAAGTGGCTCAATATTATTTAGATCTGGTGACTGTGCAGACCATGGGAGATGTTCAACTTCACTTTCATGTTCATCAAACCAATCTTTCACCAGTCTTGCTGTGTGTATTGGTGCATTGTCATCCTGATACACGGCACCTCCTTCAGGATACAATGTTTGAACCATTGGATGCTCATGGTCCTCCAGAATGGTTCGGTAGTCCTTGGCAGTGACGCGCCCATCTAGCACAAGTATGGGGCCAAGGGAATGCCATGATATGGCAGCCCAAACCATCACTGATCCACCCCTATGCTTCACTCTGGGCATGCAACAGTCTGGGTGGTACGCTTCTTTGGCAAGGCAAGGCAAGGCAAATTTATTTATATAGCACAATTCAGTACAAGACAATACAAAGTGCTTTACATGATTAAGATATAGCAAAATAATAAAATGTAGATAGAAAATAGAATAAAAGCAAGTAGGGATAGTAGTAACAAAAAAGAACATTAAAAACAGTAAAACTGTTTAACTAGAACAGTCAAAGGCAATTTTAAACAGATGTGTTTTTAATCTTGATTTAAAAGTGTCAGGATGCAGCTTATTGGCTGCAGGCTGAGCCTCTCTCCCTCTCTCTTGTTCCTGCGCAGCCTGATCGGTTTCACCTGGCAGGCTGCAATTAACCTACAACTGCTTCCACCTGTTTCCACCGCTTTATAAGACTCACCTCTTTCTGTTCCCGTCGCCGGTCCATAGCGTTCACTCCCGCTCAGTCTCTGCCAGTATTCTTGTCAGCTCCGTTTTGTTACCGTCAGCCTGAAGACTCCGTTCAACCTGGTTTTTGTTACAGTCAGCCCATAGACTTTCCGTCAGTTTGTTTTCTCCAGAACACGGCTCCGATGTTCAGCTCTCCACTGCACGGTTCTGATGTTCAGCTCTCCACTGCACGGCTCAGACGTTCTGCCCTCCAGTGCACGGCTCTGAGGTTCGGCTCTCCACTGCACGGTTCTGACGTTCTGTTCTCCAGCGCTCGGCTCTGATGCTCTGCTCTCCAGCGCTCGGCTCTGATGCTCTGCTCTCCAGCGCTCGGCTCTGATGCTCTGCTTTCCAGCACTCGGCTCAGATGTTCTGCTCTCCAGTGTTCGGCTCCAGAGTTCCTCCCGGTCAGTCTCTCCACACTCCTCCTGCCGGCCAGCTTCTACACCCTTCACCTCCGTCCGTTGAAAGACTCTGGTCTCATCATCCATCTTCCACACTATTCAATAAAAACTCACTCATAAGAACTGACTCTGTGTGTGCGTGCTGTGTCCGGGTTCATCCCAGAAAAATATATCATAACATTATGGACCGGCCAAGGGATGAACCCGAGCACGCACAGAGCCTGGTGTAGAAGCTGGTAGGATCTGCCTCGCCTCCGGTTCGTCTCGCCTGGGTCGCTGAGTTGCGACGCCACGCTTCTGTTTCGTCTCGCATGGTCGCGGAGTTGCGACGTCTTGCTTCCGGTTTGTCTGCCGGGGTCGCATCCGCGACGCCCCGCCTCTGACTCTGATTCCTGGATCGCCTTTCGCGAGGTCCACCTCCCACGCTGCGCAGCAATTAAAAGACGGCGCTCCTTGTCGTCGCTGCCCAGCGTTAACTTTTGCTGCTGCCCAGCATATTCAGACTTTGCTGCCCAGCGCCTTCTGGTTTTTGTTTGGAGTTATATTTTGGTGTTGTGTTCTAGTTCTGCTTTTGTTTCTGGTCTTTTTGTATATTTTTTATTGTTTTAGAAGAATTATTTCCGCCATCTGTTCTTTTGTTTTGCCTCAACCTTAGTTTTTGGTTTACTTAGGATTTTTTGGGATTTATGTTGTTTTGAGTATTGTGTTTTATTTTGTTGGTTTTGTCCGGGTTTTTGTGTCCCAGGTTATACTAGTCAATCGGGTTTTTCTTTAGCATTCTAATTTTTGTTTTTAGTCGGCTAGTTCGGGTTTTTGTTCTCCGTATTCTTGTTTTAGCCATAGCCCTGATTTAGTGTTCTAGGTTCGCCTTTAGTCTTCTGAGTTTTGTTTTTTAGTTCCAGTTTTTTTTTTTACCTTAGACTCCCTGTTCTGTTCCGTTTCATAGTTTTGCTTTAGCGTTTGGTTCCTTTCCTAGTTGTCAGTCTTGTTTTGATTTGTTTGTAGATCCGGTTTTAGTCCCTGTCTAGCCCCCGTAATTTCTGTCCTAGCCCTGTAGTTTTAGTCTTGTTCTGTATTTGTTTTTTCTTTATTAAGTTTTGTTTGTCTTTATTTTCCCCCCCCCCCCCCCCCCCCCCTTAGTATTTATGTGTTTGGGTTCCTGCGCCATCTGGGTTCCTGCGCTGCATGGGTTCCTGCGTTGGATGGAGTCCAGCGCTTTTAAAGGTCCCTGCGCTCTCTAAGGTCCCTGCGCTTTCTAGGTCCCTACACCCATCTGTTTTCTTTGTTTGTTTTTGCTCTGTTTAGGTCAGTTTAGTTCCCTTCAGTAGTTGTTTTGTTCTGTCTTGCCCTAGTGTCTCTGTTCTGTTCCCCTAGCCCTCTTGTTGTTCCCCTGTTTTAGGCGCATGCAGGTCGCCGCCAGAGCCCTCCGGCGCTCCCATGTCGCCGGCTGAGCCCTCTGGTGTGCCAGACTGTCGCTGCCCAGCGCACGCAGGTCGCCGCCAGAGCCCTCCGGTGCTTAAAGTCGCTGTCTGTGCCCTCTGGCGCCACTGGCCTCTTGCTGCTTAGCTTACCCTCTAGTTCCTGGTGTTTACGTTTAGCTTGATTCCCCGGCGTGTTTAGACGCCCTTTGTTCTTGGTTCCCCGGCGTGTTAGGACGCCCTCTGATTCTCGGTTTCCCGGCGTGTTAGGACGCCCTCTGATTCATGGTTCCCCGGCGTGTTAGGACGCCCTCTTTTCTCTGTTCCCCGGCGTGTTAGTACGCCCTCCGTTCTTGTTCCCTGGTGTTTTAGATATTCCTGTTTCCCTTCACGCCCTGGCAATCTCCTTCCTTGCGCCCCGGCGTTTTTCATCGCGCCCCGGTGTTCTCCCCACGCCCCGGCGTTCTTTTCCCCAAGCCCCGGTGTTTCCCTCACACCCCGGCGGGTGTCCCTCTGGCGTTGTCGTACGCCTGTTCTTCCCTCTGGCGTTATCGCACGCCTGTTCTTCCCTCTGGCGTTGTCGCACGCCTGTTCTTCCCTCTGGCGTTGTCGCACGCCTGTTCTTCCCTCTGGCGTTAAGTACGCCCGTTCCTTCCCTTTGGCGTTAAGTACGCCCGTTCCTTCCCTTTGGCGTTAAGTACGCCCGTTCCTTCCCTTTGGCGTTAAGTACGCCCGTTCTTTCCCTTTGGCGTTAAGTACGTCCGTTCTTTCCCTCTTGGCGTTTTCGTACGCCTATATTTTCCCCTTGGCGCTGTCATGCGTCCGTTTTGCCTCGGCGTTTCCCTCACGCCCCTGCAAACTTCTCCCTAGTGCCCCGGCGTTTCCCTCACGCCCCGGCGAGTTTCTCCCTTGCGCCCCGGCGATTCCCTCACGCCCTGGCGAACTTCTCCCTTACGCCCCGGCGGTTCCCTCACGCCCCGGCGATCTCGTCCCTTGGGCCCCAGCGCTCCTCTCACGCTCCAGCGTTGTGTCTCCTTGGCGTTTCCACACGCCCGTTCCTTGGCGTTTCCACACGCCCGTTCCTTGGCGTTTTCACACGCCCGTTCCTTGGCGTTTCCACACGCCCGTTCCTTGGCGTTTTCACACGCCCGTTCCTTGGCGCTGTTGAGCTCTGACGTGTCAGTCCGCCTGTCCTTTCCCCCTTGGCGTTTCATACGCCCGTTCCTTCCCTAGGCTTTTCTGTACGCCCGTTGCCTTCCTTAGCGCTGCCGTTGGTCCGTCCCTTCCCTTTGGCGCTGTCGTGCGCCCGTTCCTTCCCTTTGGCGCTGCCGTGCGCCCGTTCCTTCCCTTTGGCGCTGTGTCGCGCCCGTTCCTTCCCTTTGGCGCTGTGTCGCGCCCGTTCAGTCCCTTTGGCGCTGTGTCGCGCCCGTTCATTCCCTTTGGCGCTGTGTCGCGCCCGTTCATTCCCTTGGGCGCTGTGTCGCGCCCGTTCATTCCCTTGGGCGCTGTGTTGTGCCCGTTCTTTCCCTTTGGCGCTGTGTTGCGCCCGTTCCTTCCCTTTGGCGCTGTGTAGCGCTCGCTTTTTCCCCCGGCGCAGTCAAGCATTCGTGCCTTTCCCTGATGTGCCGCCCCCTGGTTGTGCTTTGGCACATCAGTGTTCTCTAGCTCCTTGGTTCCCCCGTGTTCTTTGGCTCCTTGATTCCCCGCTGTTCTCTAGTTCCTTGGTTCCCCGTGTTCTCTGGCCCCTTTTGGTTCCTCGTGTTTGCAGGCTCTTTGGTCCCTCAGTGTTCGGTTTCAACTCTTGCCCGCCTTCCTGGGCCCCCTCCACCCGCCCGGCGTGGGGATTCTGGGCCGTCCGGTGTCCGGCCTTGGGGGGGGGGGGGGTACTGTCAGGATGCAGCTTATTGGCTGCAGGCTGAGCCTCTCTCCCTCTCTCTTGTTCCTGCGCAGCCTGATCGGTTTCACCTGGCAGGCTGCAATTAACCCACAACTGCTTCCACCTGTTTCCACCGCTTTATAAGACTCACCTCTTTCTGTTCCCGTCGCCGGTCCATAGCGTTCACTCCCGCTCAGTCTCTGCCAGTATTCTTGTCAGCTCCGTTTTGTTACCGTCAGCCTGAAGACTCCGTTCAACCTGGTTTTTGTTACAGTCAGCCCATAGACTTTCCGTCAGTTTGTTTTCTCCAGAACACGGCTCCGATGTTCAGCTCTCCACTGCACGGTTCTGATGTTCAGCTCTCCACTGCACGGCTCAGACGTTCTGCCCTCCAGTGCACGGCTCTGAGGTTCGGCTCTCCACTGCACGGTTCTGACGTTCTGTTCTCCAGCGCTCGGCTCTGATGCTCTGCTCTCCAGCGCTCGGCTCTGATGCTCTGCTTTCCAGCACTCGGCTCAGATGTTCTGCTCTCCAGTGTTCGGCTCCAGAGTTCCTCCCGGTCAGTCTCTCCACACTCCTCCTGCCGGCCAGCTTCTACACCCTTCACCTCCGTCCGTTGAAAGACTCTGGTCTCATCATCCATCTTCCACACTATTCAATAAAAACTCACTCATAAGAACTGACTCTGTGTGTGCGTGCTGTGTCCGGGTTCATCCCAGAAAAATATATCATAACAAAAAGAACTCAGGCTTTCCGCACATTTACAGTTTTCTGGAAGTTTGTTTAAGATAAGCGGAGCATAGGAACTAAATGCTGCATCTCCATGTTTGGTTCTGGTTCTAGGTATGCAGAGTAGGCTGGAGCCAGAAGACCTGAGTGGTCTGGAGGGTTGATACACTGATAACAAGTCTGTAATGTATTTAGGTGCTAAGCCATTTAGGGATTTATAGACTAACAGAAGTATTTTAAAGTCTATTCTCTGAGATACAGGGAGCCAGTGAAAGGACTTTAGAACTGGGGTTATGTTTTCTACTTTCTTAGTCTTAGTGAGGACGCGGGCAGCAGTGTTCTGGATCAGCTGCAGCTGTCTGATCCACTTTTTAGGAAGACCTGTGAAAACACCGTTGCAGTAATCAATTCGACTAAAAATAAACGCATGGATTAGTTTTTCCAGAACCTGCTGAGACATCAATCCTTTAATCCTGGAAATGTTCTTCAGGTGATAGAAAGCCGACCTTGTAACTGTCTTTAGATGCTTTTGGAGGTTCAGGTCTGAGTCCATCACTACTCCCAGATTTTTGGGGCTTCTCCACACCGTAACTCTCCCAGATGTGGGGAAAACAGTAAAGGTGGACTCATCAGAGAACAATACATGTTTCAAATTGTCCACAGCCCTCCTCCTTGGGCTTGCACCATTGAAACCGACGTTTGGCATTGGCACGAGTGACCAAAGGTTTGGCTATAGCAGTCCGGCCGTGGATATTGACCCTGTGGAGCTCCCGACGGACAGTTTTGGTGGAAACAGGAGAGTTGGGGTGCACATTTAATTCTGCAGTGATTTGGGGAGCCGTGGTTTTATGTTTTTTGGATACAATCTGGGTTAGCACCCGAACATCCCTTTCAGACAGCTTCCTCTTGCATCCACAGTTAATCCTGTTGGATGTGGTTTGTCCTTCTTGGATACCGTGGCTCTTGATACATCACAAAGACTTGCTGTCTTGGTCACAGATGCACCAGCAAGACATGCACCAACAATTTGTCCTCTTTGGAACTCTGGTATGTCACCCATAATGTTGTGTGCATTGCAATATTTTGAGCAAAACTGTGCTCTTACCCTGCTAATTGGACCTTCACACTCTGCTCTTATTGGTTGAAGATTGGCCACCAGGCTGATCCAATTTAGCCATGAAACCTCCCACACTAAAATCAGAGGTGTTTCAGTTTCATTGTCCAACCCCTGTAGTTTGTAGCTGTAATAACAGAAGCTGCTTGCTGACTCTAGTTTGTTCCTATTCAGGTCCAAATATAACTTAAGTTTTGTCTCTGTTCAGCAGGAGAAGGTTTTAACACATTGTTCTAAGCATCTGTTCAGTGCATGGATGGGTTCAGAGTCACCTGGTGACATCATAATGTAGATCTGTGTATCATCTGCATAGTTATAATAACTAATCTTGTTTCTTGTTTTAACCTCAGCTAGTGGGAGCATATAGATATTGAATAGAAAGAGTCCCAGGATTGAACCACGGGGTACCCCACATGTGACTTTTGTCCACTCTGATGAGAGGGTAACCGAATGAGCCACAGAGAAGTCCCTGTTCTTTAGCAAGGATTTGAACCTGTTGCGTGCAGTGCCAGAGAGTCCAACCCAGCTCTCCCAGCGGTTTAATAATATAATATGGTTAACTATGTGTTATAAGAATTATTATTCTTAAGTCACTATGGCCTCACACCACTCGGACAGAGGAGGCCTGGAGACCTGATGTCTGTGTATAAGATCCACTGTTTTCTGATTGCAAGGCCAAATTCTGCAGCTGCTGAGGGATACTGATTGTTTACGATAGACTGTCTTTGTTTTGTCTCATGGGAGAGCCACGGTGCAGTATTAGGGGAAGCCCGAAAAGCGAGGCAGGCAGAGACAGGGCAGACGCAGACCGCAGCGGAACAGAGAGGTGCGATTACTTTCCAACTATGTGAATCTCTGCTCTGTTTCTCAATAAAAGTGCTGGAACGTCATACCACCGTCTCGTCATTTGGTAAAGATGGGAACTCAGTTACTATTGTTTAATATTCCACCCAAAACTCCCATAACACTATGTCAAATGCTGCACTGAGGTCCAACAGAACAAACACTGTAGTCATTCCACAGTCTGAGACCACCAACTTTGACGAGAGTAGTCTCAGTACTGTGTTGAGCATGGAAACTGGATAAACACAAAGCAGCTGGTCATTGTAAGGAACCTATTTAATAGTTGAAACACAGCTTTTTCAATAATTTTACTGATAAATGGCAGTTTGGAGATTGGCCTGTAAGGTTGGAGATTACAACACACAGGATGTGGAATATAATATTGACCCAGATAATATTATGTAGTTCAAAGGGAATATACAACTAACTGCATGTGGTTATGAGTAGTGCTGGAGAACCCAATATTCAGCCAGACACAGAGTTACGTTTTTAAATAGTTTTTTGCAAGGATGAGTAATGATAGACTAGGCAGGCAAGCAAAACCAAACTGGGTGGATGAGTAGTGGATGATGAGGCAGGCAAAACCAGACAGACCAGGAGATGCTGGCAGTGACAGACTTGAACCAGTGATGAAGGTAGGAGCTGACCAGAACAGGCGATGCGGACCAAAGAACCACTAGAATGAGCAGAGTAAGCAGCTGGAACTCATGAGGAGACAGGACAGACTTGTGCAGCAGTGGCGGCTGGTGCTAAAAAAACTGAGGGGGGCGCACACAAGCAAACAAATGAAAAACAAACAAAAAAAAAATCTTAAAAAATAGCACTATTTGAACATGAATTTTGCCCTCCTTTCCTTCTGCCCAGCAAATTTCTCAATTATATTCTTGTTAAAGTCAGTCATCTCTGTGACTAGTCTTTTCTCCATTGACAACATGGCCAATGCATTCAGCCTGTCCTGAGTCATTGAGTTTCTCAGAAAAGTCTTGATTCTTTTCAGAGTTGAAAAGCACCTTTCAGCTTTTGCTGTGGTCATGGGTGTGGTGATGAGGATCTTCAAGAGCGTGACAGTTTCTGAAAAGACTTCTTCTAGATTGTTTTCCTGATTTTAATAACATTTGCTGCCATTTTTTAAGGCTGTGTTATAAAATGTGTTACAGCATTTTTGTGGGACAAGATTATACAAAATTCAGTAACCAAATGTTTTATTCCCCATTACCCATAAACTTCAGTACAACTTAAATGATAAAATATCTTGCTGACAAACATTATATCAACATACCTACACAGCATAGACACAACTAAAGGTATTTCTAACTACAACACACATCTTCCTAATATATTAAATAACGTTACTATAAACCAGTGTAACAGTGATTTTCCACAACAACTCACCTCTGCAGCAATCCTTTCATGGTCTTCTACACTGAGTATCCGACGCCTCTTCACTGGCTGACTACTAGCTACACTGTTTTGTCCAACCATGGAGTGGAGAGATCACTTGCCTGCTGCTGAATTTGTAAATTAAGACGATCCGGTCCAAGCTCCTTTATCCTGTTTTTTTCTTCAAGTGAACGCTTTGCAAAAGCATTTTTTTGTAAAGACAAAACAGAATTTTCTCTCATTTTAAAACTACTCCACTTTGCAAGCATAACCGTGAATCAACCTAACGAACCGCAGCTGCGCTGAGTCGAATCGGGGATTGTCCAATCACACAATGTTTTTAAAAAAATTAGCCAGTACTGACACTCTACCAGTAATGACACAACAGAATGGGTGTGTCCGGGACGCAGAGCGCTGCGCCCCTATGGAAAACCCTAGATAACCAATTAAAAGTCAGCCTCAGATCACGTGCTTGCCCAAGTTGCTGTGCCTACATTCACTCTCATTAGACCGGCGCCCTGCACATAGGAAAGGAAGTGTGCACAATGTGAGCAATTAAATAGAATTATGTATTTACTATTTTAATAAGTTCTAACATGTCTATTGGACACACAGTATGAATAAATACATTTTTAAGTACTTTGCAGTTCAGAAATCATTTATTATCTAAACGATTTAAAGGGGGCGGCGCCCGAGCGCCCCCTACTGGCCAGCCGCCACTGTTGTGCAGCACGCAGACACTGGCATCTTGCAACAGTGAGGGCTGAACACAAACAGAGCAGAAGAGGCCAGCTGGCTGCTCTCACAGAAACTGGTAGAGGCACGGCGGCAGTGCAGATGATACAAGGCGAGACATTGTGGCAAGGAGTGGTTGAGTGAGGCTGGTGTAAATAGAGAGAATGACAAGGAGACAGGGTAAGCACTATTTAGTGGCAGCATGGTGGAACTGATCTGAGCTGATTGACTGGTGACTGAGCAATGGACTGGGCTGATTGGATGGTGACACATGGCTGTTGACTAAAGGGACTGGAAACTAATAAATCCAGAAAAGTCCAAAAATAAAGAAAAAAAAAACAAAACCACGACAAGAGCTCTTTACTATTCAGTTCAATAGTTGAAGTCTTTAAGCTAACTTTGAACACAACAAGCTCTACCATTTCAGCATCAATTTAATGTTATTGCTATATCTGAAACATGGATAACAGAAAGTAAAGGAGCTAATTTTGAATTGAAAGGATATTAAACCATATAAACAGGCAAAATAAAGGAGGGTTGTATTGGCCGTGTTTGTGGAAAAAAACCCTGAACAACAGGATCAAAGGCACGTGGACGATAACACTGAACAATTTGCTGGAATGCATAACAATTGAGCTCATAATGGATGGTGCTAAAAATATTGTTGTTAGTTGTAGATACAGAGTACCTGGCTCAAATGTAGAGTTACTTAAGGACTGGATAGAGGAAACATTTACAAGGAGAAATAACAGAATGTATTTATGTGCAGATATTAATATTGATTTGCTTAATCCATGTAACCACAGTCCCACAGAAGAATTTCTGAATACTATTTACAGTTTGAATTTACTTTCAAAAATAACTAAACCATAAAGAATTACAACACACTGTGCAACTCCTATTGATAAGTGTTTACAAATGATCTAACCAACAGTACAGTAAGTGGTTTGTTGATAAATGATATTACAGATGAATCACTGATATTTACAATAATAAATCAACCTAGTAAAAATAATGACTCAGAGAGAAATTACAATTATAGACATATGAGATCAGTGTATCAAAACATTTAAGAATAATTTAATGGAGCAAGACTGGACTGCAATTGTCAGGGTTCTCTGTGTTTGCCTGCTCTAACTCTGCTCCTCAGGTGTGTCTAGTTGGTTGTGGGGGCGTGGTCCACACCTGCAGCTCATTGGAGGCGGCTTCCTCTGGCTTCTTAAGCAGAGCACTGACAGATGGAAGATGCCAGAGCCTTAAACAAGTCATACTACGAACAAGCGCCTGGAAATCTGCTTGTGAGTTTTTCCTACACTCAACTTTTGACTAACTTTGAGTCTCCTGTTTTTGTCATAGTTTTTTGGTGCTGGTAAGCACTCACCTACCTTGACGCTCTGTCCGAAGAATCACCTCCAGAATCACTAGGCTCAGATTTTACTCTGGTTAATCCATCTGTCACTCGACCCAGCGGATGCTTGCTCCGGATCCCTCGTCAGCTGCTGCTGCTGCCCTCCAGCCACTAGCCACCCACTCCATCTAGAGCAGGCTCACAGGGTTCCCTTGGCACTCTCGCCTCCCCGGTTAGGTCTGCCCGGCTAATGGTAAGCAGAGCACGTTCTGACCATTACTGGATTCTAGCCGTAGATCTAACAACTTTGTTCTCTTGCAGTCTCCTCCGCTTCGACGTTCAGACCTCGCTGCTGCAGTCAATATTTCGTCCTTGTTATTTGCACATTTCCTAATAAACTGTTTAAAGCTAGCAGGCTGTCGCGTCGCCTGTTCGTATCTGCATGTGGGCAAAACATCTGAAAACCATGATGGCAATATGTAAGACAATGGAGACTGATGAGGCATATGAGTCTTTGTTCCTCCAACATGTTAAACAGCTCCCATTAATACTATTCGATTGTTGTCACGCTGCCAGAGTAATTCATTCATCATTAAAACACATTCTGCATTTGAAGGTCTATATGTTATGATAACATCTAACATAAATCCTCAAATTCATTCAACCTAATTTTCATTTAACTGTGTTATTTGTTCATAATTAATGTTCTCCTTGAAAATAAAATGGTTTGCTAGATTATGTCAACAAACCCAGGGACACTTTTCAAATGTCATTCGTCTCTACTTTCTTTCATGTTTTGTTTTAATCCAAATCCATGTAAAATTTTAACATGTTCTACATTTTCAACTGAGTCACTGAGACACAGTAAAATAACTCAGATTAAGCCAGTTTTCTGATCAATCCTCTGCCGAAAGACCTAACGCTGCTTCCCTGTAAGGTGCAGCCATTACACTATGAATTTATAATTTAACATGGATTGTATTTAGAAATATTTATATTTTAATATTGTGTAAAATTTTAAAGAACGAATGCACAGACGTCTGTTCTATTTGAATTACCAAAGTTGTTTTTTAAACAGCAGTTAAAAATGTATAAGATCTTCCAAATATTACATGCAATTTCAGGGGTTACCATGGCAACAATGATTCCATGTTGTCTCTTTGCCATGGTTACGTTTAAACGTAAAACAAAACAATGTTTTGAAATAGTTGCATATTGCTGAAACTATCCAGGGTTGATCGATAAATTCGGTGCAGTGATATTTAATCACGTCAGCGCTCTCAAAGTGATTTAAAAAGTCTTCAGGCAACACTCAGAGTTTGACTGCGATTGAAGTTAGGGTAAGAAATCAAAACAATCCTTTAATATCGACATTATTAGTTCAATGATTTGAAAAGTAGTTATTGAACCTCTAAAAGTCTTCACTGAATGTTTTCTACAGCTGAGTTATAGTGCTTTGCTAAAGTATTCACACCCCTTAATTGTTGACAAAATACAGTTTATTTCATCTTGATTAAATATGACAGAGTAACACATGGTAGTGCATAATTATAGAGAAGAATGGAAATATCTACCCCTCCATCAATCCCTCCATTTTCTACACCTGCTAATCCTTGCGTGGAGGATGGTGTGTATCTCCAGAAGTCACCGGGTGGGTGGCGGGGTATACCATGGACAGGTTGCTAGTCAATTGGAAGAAAGAAATTTGTTTACGTTTTTTTATATATATTTTTTTTTAATAAAAGTCGATTAAAATGAGTGAATATTTGAAACAGTTAATTTTTGAAGAAGTGTAAACATTTTGTTGAACCACTTTTCACTGCAATTGGTTTAACTTTTCCCCATTCTTGTTTGTAAAATCATTTAAGTCCAGTCAGAATGTATTGAGGGCATCTGTGGAAATAATTTTCCAAGTTTTGTCACAGATTCTCAATACAACTGAGGTTTGGACTGTGACTAGGCCATTTTTAGTAATGTTCTTTAGTTTGGCTGCCCTGCTGGAAGGTGAACCTCTGCCCCAGACCCACATCTTTTGCAGCCTCTAACAGGGTTTCTTCCAGGTTTGCCCTGAATTTGGCTCCTTCCATTTTCCAAAAAAGTCTGACTGGCTTCACAGTTCCCTTCTAAAAAATCAAGTCCCACATACTTCTGCAAGGCACTGTAAATCAATGACTTTATCTAATGTCTTTGTCTGATGAAAACCACATTTTGCATTTGAAGGTCTATATGTTATGATCAAAATGAAACATCAATCCTCAAATTCATTCAACCTAATTTTCATTTAACCGTGTTATTTGTTCATAATTTATGTTCTCCTTGAAAATAAAATAACACACTTCTATTACCCTGGGTTTGCTAGATTATGTCAGCAAGCCCAGGGACACTCTTCAAATGTCATTCGTCTCTACTTTCTTTTATGTTTTATTTTAATCCAAATCCATGTGAAATTTTAACATGTTCTACATTTTTAACTGAGTCACTGAGACACAGTAAAATAACTCAGATTAAGCCAGTTTTCTGGATCAATCCTCTGCCGACAGACCTAACGCTGCTTCCCTATAAGGTGCAGCCATTACACAATATGAATTTATAATTTAACGTGGATTGTATTACTTAGAATTATTTATCTATATTTTAATATTGATATTTGTGTAAAACTGTAGTTAAAGAACAACAAATGCACAGAGACGTCTGTTCTATTTGAATTACCAAAGTTGTTCATTGTTGTTTTTTAAAAAACAGCAGTTAAAAATTTATATAAGATCTTCCAAATATCACATGCAATTTCAGGGGTTACCATGGCAACAATGATTCCAAGTTGTCTCTCTGCCGTGGTTACGTCTACAAAACAAAAAATGTTAAATAGTTGCATTTTGCTGAAACTATCCAGGGTTGATTGATAAATTCGGTGCAGTGATACTTAATCACGTCAGCGCTCTCAAAGTGATCTAAAAAGTCTTCAGGCAACACTCAGAGTTTGACTGCGATTGAAGTGAGGGTAAGAAATCAAAACAATCCTTTAATATCGACATTATTAGTTCAATGATTTGAAAAGTAGTTATTGAACCTCTAAAAGTCTTCACTGACTGTTTTCTACAGTTGAGTTATAGTGCTTTGCTAAAGTATTAACACCCCTTAATTGTTGACAAAATACAGTTTATTTCATCAGGATTAAATATGACAGAGTAACACATGGTAGTGCATAATTGGAGAGAAGAATGGAAATATCTACCCCTCCATCAAGCCCTCAATTTTCTACACCTGCTAATCCTTGTGGGGAGGATGGTGTGTATCTCCAGATGTCACCGGGTGGGTGGTGGGGTATACCATGGACAGGTTGCTAGTCAATTGGAAGAAAGAAATTTGTTGACGTTTATTTTATAATTTTTTTTTAAATAAAACTCGATTAAAATGAGTGAATATTTGAAACAGAAAATATTTGAAGAAGTGTAAACATTTTGTTGAACCACTTTTCTCTGCAATTGGTTTAACTTTTTCCCATGCTTGTTTGTAAAATAATTAAAGTCCAGTCAGAATGTATTGAGGGCATCTGTAGAAATCATTTTCCAAGTTTTGTCACAGATTCTCAATACAACTGAGGTTTGGACTGTGACTAGTCATGATCAAACTTTGTTTTCTAGTTTGGCTGTTGGTTTAGGTCTGTTGCCCTGCTGCAAGGTGAACCTCTGCCCCAGACCCACATCTTTTGCAGCCTCTAACAGGGTTTCTTCCAGGATTGCCCTGAATTTGGTTCCTTCCATTTTCCTATAAAGTCTGACTAGCTTCACAGTTCCCTTCTAAAAAAACAAGTCCCACATACTTCTGCAAGACACTGTAAATCAATGACTTTATCTAATGATTTTTATCTGATAAAAAAACACATTTTGTATTTCAAGGTCTATTTGTTATGATCAAAATGAAAGATATCTTTTCTGCAAATCATTTAAGATCATTTTCACCTAACCATGTTTTTTGTTGACAGCTTATGTTCTCCTTTGCGATAAAATAAGAAGCCTCCTCAATGACCCTGGGTTTGCTGGACTAGGTCACCGTGTGAGGCAGGAACACTTTCTAAATGTCATTCCTCTTTATTGTCTTTCATGTTTTGTTTTAATCCAACTGTGTCAGATGTGAAATAATCAATAACATGTTCTACATTTTCAACTGGATCACTGAGACACAGTAAAATAACTGAAATTAAGCCAGTTTTCTGGATCAAGCCTGTTCTGTTTGAGTAACCAGAGCTGTTCATTGTTGTTTTTTAAACAACAGTAGTTTAAAATTAATATGGAATGTTCCAAATATCACAAGCAAGCTCAGGGGTTACCATGGAAACCACATTTCCATTTTGTGTCTCTGCCATGGTTACGTTTAGAAAACAAAATGTTTTTAAATAGTTGCATTTTGCTGAAACTTTCCAGAGTTGATAGATAATTCAGTGGAGTAAATTCATATTTAATCACATCAGCACTCTCAAAGTGATCTGAAAAGTCTTTAGACAACACTCAGAGTTTGAACACGACTGAAGTAAGGGTAAGAAATCAAAACAATCCTTTAATAGCTACAATTTATTGTTCAATGATTTTAGGTATAGCATAAACTCTGATATTATGTAGCATGCATATTAAGGTGACAGTAGCTCAAGCATTTTTTTTTTAAATTGGCATGATTAAAACTTGATTACATGTGCTTTATGGGATTTTTAAGGGAGCGACATGCTCCAAAATACAAGATTAACCTCACAAAAAACACTGTGTTAATCTATAAAACAACAGCAGTCGCATTAGGTTTGGTCCGAGGATTTCTGAGCAGGCTGCTATTCCACCAGAGGATGGCTAATTTATTAACATAAAACAACCCAGAACCCAGAGTTAGTTTCCTATAAGTGCATGTTTGGACAATGAGGAGAGGCAATGTGAGACAATATGACTGACAGCGTGGCTAGCTGATGATGGGATCAGGTTTATAGACACTAATGTCCTGCAAAATGATATGGTTATTTCACCCCGATACATTTAAAACATTTCTAGTTTACAGTTTTAAATCTTTACACTGGTCAACCCCAGATGGTTGTATTGAACACTGATTACAAAATCCTTTTAACACACTTGATTTGTTACACCTTGAATCTGAAAATGGGTATCATGAGCAGGATCAGACGCTCACCCAGGCGGCCATTCATTCAGGAAACAACGCTGATAAAAGATTTAAGTTTATTTAAATAGATTTTCTATCTATGCAGATATGAGGAAAATGCCTCTATGTGGAGAAAAATGGTTTATTCTACCTCTTTGGAAACACAAATAACAGTGTTTATGGTGAGAAGGTAAACAAGATGTTTCTTGGTTGATATCAGCTCGGTTTAGTATAGTTCAATTCAAAAACAATTCAGAGGTTTTTATTTAGGACTACAATAAAGCCTGGATAACAAAAAAAGGCCCGTTATGCTCATACAGAAGGACGTGTATTCAGTTGTTTTTCCTGGTGACTGTTTCCTGGTTGTATGGCTGTTTATTTATTATGTTGTATGAGTGAAATTTCAATATCGATATTAATAATGATGTTTTAAAATCTTCATGGTTTTATTTCACAATCATGCCTCCTAGATATTTGAAAGCAACCTTCAGTTCTCTTTGACTCTCCTCCAGTTTCAGCCTGTTTGGTGGTGTCTTCTGCCACTAAAGAAGAGGGTTCCAGTCATGATGACTGGGACCCAAGGTCCAAGGAGGGAGCAGCCTAATGCAGAGGTCAACATGGCTGGACCAGGAGAGCAGCAGCCCGACCAGACCACGGCCCACCTGAGGTGTTTTGGTTGGAGGCCAGCCGTACCGTTCCGTCAGCGGCTCTTTCAGTTGGTCTTTAGTACATATCCTTTGCCGATGGCTTCAGTCGCCATTTGCTAAAACCAATAACGCATTTCAACTCTAACCTGTCTAACACTACTTTACATTTTTCAGACTAATCATTTTAAAAATGTTGGTCCAGTGTGTGAGCCTCAACCTCAGTTATAATGAAACTGTTTCATTTTGTTTTGTCCTTAACTTCTGACACTGGGTTAAACTGCATCTCTATCCTGATCATCCTTATCAACTGCATCATTCAAGGAAATTTTCAGCCCTGCATAGAGGACCACCTGCTGCAGGATGTGAGATCTGAACTCATTTAGCCACATGTAACCACAAACTGTTGTCACTGCCTGTCTGTAAAGCACGATGTTTCCTTCTTTCCAACCAGATTTTGGTATGCTTTGTCTTTGTCTACTTCCTGGTGGAGATGCTGATCAAAGTGACGGCCCTGGGCCTGACGGTCTACCTCCAACACAACTGGCACAAGTTTGACGTCTTCATTCTCTGTGGAGAGTTAGTGACCCTCTATTCCTCATGCCGATTCTGTGTTGCAGACACAAACTTGACAGCAATAAAGTAAACGAAACACAAAACCCTGCCTTTACTCTCCTCAGGCTCCTGGATTTCTCTCTGAAGGCGTTGGGGTTCCACATGGAGATCTGCTACGTGCTCACCCCATTGCGACTGTTCAGCAGGGTAGACGGTAGGGTTGCCAACTCAGCACTTACAAAATACAGGACAGCTTTGAGTGGGGAGGGGGGTCATTCTCAAATAATGTCACATTTACCTGGAGACAGCTCGACAGCAACTGCAATACCAATCATTTTGGTAGATGATGACGTTCAGAGAGCTTCATTTCTACATGCTTCACTTGAGAAATCCAGGATAGAACAGCTTAAGAGCTTAATGCAAAAAGCAGACTTAAAAATTTATTTTCTAAAGTCGCAAACCAGTCCTTTTTTTCCTTTTCTTTTTTTGTTGTAAAATTACAAAATACAGAACAAAGATAGGGCAAATTGTACATGTATCTCAAATCAACTTAACATCGGCTCAGATTAAGCCAGATAATGACTCTCTTTCAAATTTAGGAGCCAAGATCATGAAAACACAGCGAATTGCAGGCTGCAGTCAAAATACTGGAATTAAGTGTCAAATCTAGGACAAAACAAACTACTTGAGTAGTAGTTAAAGCCCAAATTAAATAAAAATAACTTAATTGTGTTGAAATCATTTGCTGACATATTGAACCCCCCCCCCCCACACACACACACACACACACACACCCCCCCACCCCCCTGGTTGTCAATGTGATTAGAGATAAGATGTATAAATTCAGTCCATTAACTGTTAGCCAAATATTTTCAAGTAATCGGTCTGTCTGCCAATTGGTGTGGTGTCCATACATTCATCTCATATTTAACGCCTACAATAGAAAAATATTCTGTACAACCGGTGCATTTATACTAAAAACAGGTGTAAAGGTTGTAGCCATCAAATATAATCCTAATAAGATTGTAACCAATTATTAAATCAACAGTGAGATTAAATCCCAGGAATTTATGTGATGCCATTCCATCAATAAAACTTGCATTCAGTAGTAAAGCTGAGTAGACAGAGACCCATGAAAATTCTGTAAATCAAGTGAGACAAAGAGCCTGAAACCCGCCTGTGTTCACCTCTGCAGAGATGCGGAAACTGGTGTCCATGCTCCTGGGCATCCTGCCCATGCTGGGAAACGTCCTCATCCTCTATGCCTTCGTCGTCTACATCTTCGGCCTGGTGGGGGTCCAGCTGTGGGCGGGGGACCTGCGCTACAGATGCTTCCTGGGAGAGGACATTGCAACGTATGAAACCTTCCTTCTTCCTCTGGGTTTCATTATATCTGCAGGAAAATATTCAGTCTGTGAATTCATTCAGGAATTTAAAACTTTCAGAATTCTTCCTGAAATTTCCTAAAGACCGAAGAAATAAATGTGGAGCTTGGTGAGAATTGTGAACAGGCCCAAAATGGCAGCAGTCCAACAAACAAAACAAAAAATAATTGTTACAATATGTCATTGTTTTAATTAAACCAGAAATAATATGTTTACATGAAAGTGAAAAACATGTTATATGTTTAAATTATGTATTATTATAGAATAATGGTTATATGAGAACATCTCCTTTATTTGAATTGTCTGCATATTAAAATCATAAATAGTTATCTCTTTATTTATTTAATTATATTACAGCTAAATAAAATGAAACTATCACTGCGACTTACCAGACTCTACTATATTCTTTATCTGTCAATTTCAGACCAATCATCTTTACGTATCTTTAAATTAGTTTATTATAAATGTATTTATCATATACTAATAAAACATTTTGAATAGTGTAAATAATATTAAATAGATTATTGCACGTATAACTGTTTAGGTTATTCATTAAATTAATTATTAAATATTTAGGTGTCAACCATTTTGATTTTGAACTATTATAGTTTACAATCTTAAAAAACTATTATTTTTTTAGATCCCTGGTTTCATACTTCGCTACTGTGTGAAAATAAAGAAACTGTCAGACTGTGCAAATTTTTGTTTCAACTTAAATAACAACAAATTTGTCAAAAAACATTAAATACACCTTTTAATAATCTTTTTAACTGTATATTTTATTCATTTTTATTGCCAGGACATAAAAAATTTGCCTGAGTAAAATGTACAGAAATTGAAGAACTTATTTTGACTCAGACCAAATGTTATCTGTTTGAGGAAATTTCACTCAAATTTATTGTGTATATATTGAGATTTTTTTGAAGCTCACACCCCTTCTAGTATTGGGTTCAGTGCAATCTTTTGCTTTTTGGTTATATTTGCAGTTTTTTTTTTTTAAATCTCTTCATAAGAATACTGTGCACAGTAGGTAGCGGTTCGGGTCTCTTCAGCTGGGAATGTTTGTTCTGGTGCATTGCAGCCTTTTCATGGCGTTCATCTTTAATGTGCTTTTATCCACCCAGGCTGTATAACAGAAGCCTGAGTCCGTACTATGTGTCCTTGCCTGGCGAAAGAGCTCCTTTCATCTGTTCTGTCGAGAAGACTGGCATGCGGCACTGCTGGGACATACCTCCTCTCCATGAAAACGGGAACACCTGTTTGCTGGCTGCTCCCCAGCAGAATCCGACAGGTCCCCTCGGGGCCAATGTTAGCGGCTGTGTTAACTGGAATGCATACTACAATGTGTGTCTTTCCGATGGACAAAACCCAAACTTGGGCTCCATCAATTTTGACAACATCGGCTACGCCTGGATTGCCGTTTTCCAGGTAAACCACCCATTATCCTATTGAGACGGTGTCTTTCCCACGGCCAAAACTTAACAGATCAAAAACTTATCTAAATGGAACAAATCATAAAAACCTAATAAAAATCAATACGGTTCACCTTGAACCTAAAAATAAAACAATTAAATGTGGTTTATTAAATATAAGGTCTCTCCCTCCAAATACTTTGTTAGTTAACGAATTGATTTCTGATAAACAGATTGATTTGTTTTGTCTCACAGAAACCTGGCTACAAGAGGACTACGTTAGTATAAATGAGTCAACTTCCTCCAAATATTCAAATTTCCACATTCCCAGATCTGTGGGAAGAGGAGGAGGAGTGGCAACCATCTTTCAGTCTGATTTATTAATTAGTCCCAGGCCAATTAATAATACAGTTCTTTTGAACATTTAACCCTCAGTTTCCCTCATCCAAACTGCAAAGCAATAAAACCTCTTCTGTTTGTTGTTTTGTATCGTCCACCAGGCCCTTACACTCAGTTTTTGGATGAGTTGTCAGATTTCTTATCTGATTTGGTGTTAAATACTGATAAGGTTATTATAGTGGGTGATTTTAACATCCATGTTGACACAGAATGTGATAACCTTAGTGTAGCCTTTAAAACTATCCTAGATTCAATTGGTTTTGCTCAAAATGTGCATAAACCGACGCACTCTTGGCTCCATACTTTAGACCTTGTGCTGACATATGGCATTGATTGTGAAGAATTAACAGTATTTCCTCACAACCCTGTCCTATCTGATCATTTTTTAATAACATTTGAGTTTAATCTAACTGAGTTCTCCACCCCCAAAAGAGGGTTCCATTATAGTAGATCTTTATCGGATAATGCTGTATCAAAACTTAAAGAGTCTGTCCCCTTTTTAATATCCTCCATATTGCAGAAATGCCCTGTAGATGGCAGCAATGTTGTTTCTTCCAATTCACAAATAGATGTCTTTGTAAACGGTATGACTTCGTCATTGCGTTCTGCATTAGACAATGTAGCTCCCTTGAAAAAGAAGGTCATTATTCACAGGAAGCTGGCTCCTTGGTTTAATTCAGATCTGCGTTCCTTGAAGCACAATGTTAGGAAATTGGAGAGAAAATGGCGCTCTACACACCAAGAGGAATCCTACCTAATCTGGAGGGACAGTCTATTGTTGTATAACAAGACCCTTCGCAGAGTTAGAGCAGCATATTTTTCATCATTAATTGAGGAGAATAAGAATAATCCTAGATTTCTCTTCAGTACAGTTGCCAAATTTACCCAGAGCCACAGCTCTGTTGATCCATCAATTCCCTTAGTTCTTAGCAGTAATGATTTTATGGGATTCTTCATAAATAAAATTGATTCCATTAAAAATAAAATAATTGGCATCCTCCCAAACATGATTACCTCGTCCTCAGTAAGTGAGGCAGCATTGGAGGAATCCTTAGAACCTGCGCAGTGTCTGAACTGTTTAAAAGCAGTAGAGCTTTCTGAGCTATCTAAAATTTTAGCTTCATCTAAACCTTCTACCTGTATGTTAGACCCAATCCCAACCAAGTTGTTTAAGGAGGTATTCCCTCTGATCAGTGGTCCTATTTTAGACATGATTAATCTATCCTTGGTAAATGGATATGTACCACAGGCTTTTAAAGTAGCTGTTATTAAACCTTTACTTAAGAAACCATCTCTTTATCAAGATGAGTTAGTAAATTACAGACCTATATCTAATCTTCTTTTCTTATCTAAAATTCTTGAGAAAGTAGTTGCTAATCAACTATGTGAACATTTACAAAGTAATGACCTACTTGAGGAGTTTCAGTCAGGCTTTAGAGCTCATCATAGCACTGAAACAGCTCTGGTAAAGGTCACCAATGATATTCTCATGGCCTCAGATAATGGACTTGTGTCTATACTTGTCCTGTTAGATCTCAGTGCTGCATTTGATACAGTTGATCACAATATTCTCCTACAAAGACTTGAGCATACTGTAGGGATTAAGGGAAAAGCATTAGGCTGGTTTAAATCTTATCTGTCGGACAGATTCCAGTTTGTCCATGTTAATAATAAATCCTCCTCAAACTCTAGGATCACTTGTGGAGTACCACAGGGTTCAGTCCTTGGACCAATTCTATTTACTATATATATGCTTCCGATTGGCAAAATTATCAGACAGCATGGGATTAATTTCCACTCTTATGCTGATGACACTCAGCTATATTTATCCATAAATCCTGATGAATCCAATCAGTTACTTCGACTGCAGTCATGTGTTGATGACATCAAAAGCTGGATGACTTTAAATTTCCTGCATTTAAATTCTGACAAGACAGAAGTTGTAATCTTTGGGCCAGAGTCTTCAAAAAATAAAGTTCTTAATCAATCACTTAATCTGGATGGGATTAACTTGGCCTCTGGTAATAAAGTTAAAAATCTTGGTGTTGTTTTCGACCAAGACATGTCATTTAAATCCCATATTAAACAGGTTTCCAGAGTTTCCTTTTTTCACCTCCGGAATATCGCCAAAATTAGAAACATTCTGTCCAGGGGTGATGCTGAAAAACTAGTCCATGCATTTGTTACTTCAAGGCTGGAGTATTGTAATTCTTTACTATCAGGAAGTCCACAAAATGCAGTTCGAAGTCTTCAGCTGATCCAAAATGCTGCGGCAAGAGTTCTGATGAAACGTATAAAGCCCTTAATAATCAAGCTCCATCATATATCAGAGCTCTGCTTACCCCGTATGTTCCTAACAGAGCACTTCGCTCTCAGACTGCAGGTCTGCTGGTGGTTCCTAGAGTCTCTAAAAGTAGAATGGGAGGCAGATCCTTTAGCTATCAGGCTCCTCTCCTGTGGAACCAACTCCCAGTTTTGGTCCGTGAGGCAGATACCCTGTCTACTTTTAAGACTAATCTTAAAACTTTCCTTTTTGACAAAGCTTATAGTTAGAGTGGCTCATATTACCCTGAGCTATCTCTATAGTTGTGCTGTGATAGGCCTAGGCTGCTGGAGGACATCAGGGTCTAATTCTCTCACTCTACTGATTTCTACTGTTCTTCAGTCTACTGTTCTCCAGTTTTGCATTGTATTACATTGAAATGACTGTCGTCATTTCAGCTTTTAACTTTTTGCTCTCTCTCTTTTTCTTCATAGTAGGTACACCTGGTCTGGTGTTCTGTTAACTGTGACATCATCTAGAGAAGACGGCTCGCCCGCTACTACCATCTAATGTAGAACAGATTACTAGATCAATGTGTGCTTCTGTGCTTTTTTGTCTCTCTTGTTGTGTCTCTGCTCTGTCTGCTGTAACCCCAGTCGGTCGAGGCAGATGGCCGTTCATACTGAGCCCGGTTCTGCCGGAGGTTTTCCTTCCCATTAATGGGGAGTTTTTCTTCCCACTGTCGCTTCATGCTTGCTCAGTATGAGGGATTGCAGCAAAGTCATGTACAATGCAGACGACTCTCCCTGTGGCTCTACGGTTCCCCAGGAGTGAATGCTGCTTGTCGGGACTTTGATGCAATCAACTGGTTTCCTTATATAGGACATTTTTGACCAATCTGTATAATCTGACCCAATCTGTATAATATGATTGAACTTGATTTTGTAAAGTGCCTTGAGATGACATGTTTCATGATTTGGCGCTATATAAATAAAATTGAATTGAATTGAATTGAATTGTTACAAGACATTTTTCCCCCTCGTCATCTAGAGCTTCATGACAACAGAGCAGTGCTCTGGCTGCTGTAGTTATGCAAAAAACTATTTGCTTTACCAAGGGACGCTTTAGATGTATGAAGCTACCCTTGATTTTTTTAGCCGAATGCAGCTAACCGCTGCCAAGGCCTATTGTTATCAAAGGGTTTCTTATTATTCCATTGCCTCCAAGAACAGCTTTTTGGAGGTCTAAACATGCATGAAAACTCACCAAACTTTATCAAAAGTTGTCCGCTGAGTAAAAGATTTTAATGTCATGAAAAATGGGTGTGGCCAAATTGCTTTACAGCGCCGCCAAAAGAGTTGGACCAAACCATAAGCTGTAGAGATTTGAAATTTGGTATATAGGTAGATCACTCAAAATCATGAAAAAGCCTCTTGGCATTATGCCGTAAAACCAACAGGAAGTCAAAGGGTAAATTTTGGCCGTTTTTGACATCTACACCTCTCAAACATTAATTTTGAGCTATCGTCTTCAAATTCGCGCAGTATGCAGTCAAGGCCCTGGGGATTAAAAGTTGGGGGGGGTGACAATGTATAGGAAGCGTAGCCACAGCTTGAACATTACCTACTCGCCAAAACATTTGAAACGTTTTAATTCTCGTATAAAAAGGTTGAATTGAAACAAAAGCTGGTAAGATGGATCCCTTTCAGGTGCCCGACGATCCTTTGTGGGTCAAAGTCTGACATCATCAAAGTCACGCCCCTTCAGAAGAGGAAGCCACTTTTTTCACTTGATGCTTCTTTGACCTCCTTGACCCACTTTGATCAACTTGAAACTGCCTTAATAGACAGATAACATGTTGGTCTCAGATCCTTTGGAGCATAGTTTTCACTGGAGGGTGTGGTAACGGCGGCGTGGCAAAGTTTGGCTCTAATCTCCACAATTTTCATCTGATCTGCACCAAATTCGCTATGATGGATCTTAGTCCTAACCTGACACCGCCAGATAGATTTGCTTCGCATATCCATCTGGAAACTTTCCGTTGAAGTAATTTTGGGAAGGGGCGAAAATACTGGTTAGCTGATTGGCCTATGTTGGTGATAGACGGGCCAAATAAACCAATCAGATCAACGAAGCATATGACGTACTCGTCAACATGCTTCGTCGTCGCTCGTAACAGAGCCACGACGAAAACACAACCACAAGCCAAGCTACTCTTGCTGCTGCAGGTAAAGGCTCGTTAGCTCAGCAAAGAAATACTCTGTAATTCCGATAAAACTTGCTCGATAGCCACGCTAACGCTAGTTTCATCGGCTGAAGCCGCCATGTTCTTTAGACTGAACTGTCGCGCTTCTCGTTGCGTCACACCTCAACCTGCCTCAAAGCCAACGCTGATTGGACGTTCGTTTGGTGAACGGCTCCAAATTTTCTTTAACGGAGAGTAGCCAGACTGATCTGCGAGTGAAACCTTGAAAGCTCGCGAGATCAGGATGGTCTCACGAGGCTATCTTAGTCCAGGCCCCAAAAGATATGTAGTGAAACAAGTGGTGGGCATGGCCTAATCTCTCCACAGCGCCACCTAGCAACACTAAAAGAATCAGCCCCAAGCCACGCTTTGACCAAAGGATTGGGAAATTTGGTAAACATACATTAATTCTCAGAACCCACAAAAAAGTGTCTTGGACCGATGGTCCAAGCCCAACAGGAAGTCGGCGATTTTAGGTCAAACCCACCATTTTGTCTCTTTTACTCATATTGTATCAGAGCGAACTCCTCCAGCAGCTTTGGACTTAGAGACTTCAAAATCACTCAGTATAGTCGTAAGGCATTGGGAATCAAAAGTTATGAAAAGCTTTTTGATGCATCAAAGTATGTGTGTGTGACCAAGCCTCAAAATCTGACTTCTCGCCATAAAAGACAGAATTATAATAACATCCACAGTGAGGTTTCCTGCAGCGTGACACTTTCTATGAGTCATCTCACAGATTGCATTCATCTATCATTGGATGACATCAGTTTAGCCCCACCCTCTGAAATGATTCTTCACAATAACTTGATCTATCCTCCCTCCTAACTGGAGCAAGATGATTCTTCATGGTTGGGATATGCTGCTTCTCTTGCTTAAGATTCATTCATTCTGCTTTTTTTTAATATATATTAAGCCTTTGAGACCCTAATAATGTTTTTGAGATGCTGGTTATAGGTTATAAGAAAGTTTCATTTCTCTTTTATTGTTGCAGACTTTCATTTCCTTTTTTGACTTTTTTATTCACCAAATCTTCACATTTTATATGTTCTGTCTGTTTCCTTCAGGCTGTTTCTCTGGAAGGCTGGACAGACATTATGTACTATGTGATGGACTCATACTCCTACTGGAGTTGTATCTATTTCATCATCCTCACGATTGTAAGTCTATTTATTTAGAGTTTTGTTTGCAATCAAGATTTTTTTAAGCCTCACAAAACCTTAGTAACTGGACTAATTTGTAAAGAAATGTTTTTTGGAGATACAGTAATGCTTTTTATACAAAGAGATTACCTAATTGCTTAGTTAATTTACCTGAAACTTTAATGAAGCTTTCCTGAAACTTAAAGCCTGTAAACATTTGAATAAACCCATCAGAAGTTTCTTCCTGATTCAAGGGAGTGGTTCCTCTCCACAGTAACAACATGCTTGCTCAAGATGAGAACCACTGCAAAGTCCTTGGAAATGTTCAAATTATAGCTCCTAGCTCCTGGTCCTAGCTCCTGTCCCCTGGGCTTTCTTTAAGTCAACAGTAAGGAAGCTATTATTTGTGGGAAGAAAAAAATCCTCACAGAGAAGTGTTCCAGCAGGTAGAAGTGAAAAAACGGTGTTGAAACGCAGAACGCAGGTGGAGAACGACTAGACTCCAGGTTCATTATGACATCTATAAAGAGAGACTTCAAAGATATTACTTAAAACTGAAAAATGTAAGGGAATTTGTCTTCTGAGATCATCAACTAAAACATTAATAATGCTTGTGCCTTATTTGCCACGGTCGACAGGTTAACAAATCCCCCTCTGTCTGTGGCATCTGACCTCCATTCCACCAGAGCCTGTAATGAATTTGCTAATTCTTTGCTGAGAAAATCCGAAAGATTCTGGAGCCTATACATCCTTATCATGTTCAGAACCAAAGCTGTCTCCAACTAGAACTGATCTTGACAAAATGTCCCAATTCTGCCAAATAAACTATGAAAGCTTAGAAGACAGTATTCACCAGCTAAGTTACTCTTCCTGCTGCCTTGATGTTCTCCCCACAGCTTTCTTTAAGAAAGTCTTCCCTGTCATAATGTCTGATTTGACTCAGATAATAAACATGTCTCTTCTGTCAGGTGTTTTCCCCCAGTCTCTAAAAACAGCAATTATCAAACCACTGTTGAAAAAGAACTGTTTAGACAAGTTACTACTGCAGAACTACAGGCCCATCTCCAACTTCTCTTTTATCAGTAAGATTATTGAAAAAGCTGTATTTCAACAATTAAACACCTTCTTAACTATGACCAGTCGCTCTTACGTTTTCAAGTCAGGTTTATGTGCCCAGCACAGTGCAGAAACTGCCATTGTCAAGGTGTTTAATGATATCCATATAAATACAGACTGTGGAAGAAGCACAGCTCTGGTATTATTGGACCTCAGTGCAGCATTTTATACTGTCGATCACTCCATTCTGTTAGAGTGCCTGGAAAACTGGGTCGGCCTTTGTGGTACAGCACTCAGCTAGTTTAAATCCTACTTAAAGGACAGGGACTTTTTTGTATCAGTAGGTAACTTTACATCCCAGATGGCAAAAATCACATGTGGGGCTTCCCAAGGGTCCATCCTGGGTCCCCTCCTATTAAATATCTACATGGTCCCTCTAGCTCAGATCATAAAAAACAACATCAGCTACCATAACTATGCAGACAACACACAGCTGTATATTACCATGTCACCAGGTGACTATGAACCCGTTCAAGCACTAAGTAAATGCTTTGAAGAAATCAATGCATGAATTTTTTGGACCGATAGAGGAGCAATCAAAAGTTAGCACACAGCTTCAGCTAGTGACCACTGATCAGGCCCAAACTCTGGGTGTAGTGATGGACTCAGATCTGAACCTCCAAACGCATCTTTACAAGCTCGGCCTTTAAAGGACTGATGTGTCAGCAGGATCCTGAAAAACTAATCCATGTGTTTACCTTTAGTAGAATTGATTACAGTGTTTCACAGGTCTGCCAAAAAAAGTGGATCAGACAGCTGCAGCTGATCCAGAATGCTGCTGCTCACATCCTCACTAAGACTAAGAAAGTAGAGCACATCACCCCAGTTCTAAAGTCCTTACACTGGCTCCCTGTATCTCAGAGAATAGACTTTAAAATACTTCTGTTAGTCTATAAATCACTGAATGGCTTAGCACCTAAATACATCACAGACTTGCTGTCAGTGTATCAACCATCCAGACCACTCAGGTCTTCTGGCTTCAGCCTACTATGCATTCCCAGATCCAGAACCAAACATGGAGAAGCAGCATTTAGTTCCTATGCTCCACTTATCTGGAACAAACTCCCAGGAAACTGTAAAAGTGCTGAAAGCCTGAGTTCTTTTAAATCGAGATTAAAAACACATTTCTTTAGGAATGCCTTTGACTGTTCTAGTTAAATGGAAACATCATTAGTTTAAGTTTGTAGTCCAACTGTTTTTAAAATCATTTATATTTGCTTTTAGTTTCCATTTTCCGTGTTTTCCGTCCGTCCGTCCGTCTTCTTCCGCTTATCCGGGGTCGGGTCGCGGGGGTAGCAGCTTCAGTAGGGAGGCCCAGACGTCCCTCTCCCCAGCCACTTGGGCCAGCTCCTCAGGAGGAATCCCAAGGCGTTCCCAGGCCAGCCGGGAGACATAGTCCCTCCAGCGTGTCCTGGGTCTTCCCCTGGGCCTCCTCCCGGTGGGACGTGCCCGGAACACCTCACCAGGGAGGCGTCCAGGAGGCATCCTGACCAGATGCCCGAGCCACCTCAACTGGCTCCTCTCGACGTGGAGGAGCAGCGGCTCTACTCTGAGTCCTCCCCGGATGACCGAGCTCCTCACCCTATCTCTAAGGGAGAGCCCAGACACACTACGGAGAAAACTCATTTCAGCCGCTTGTATCCGGGATCTCGTTCTTTCGGTCACGACCCAAAGCTCGTGACCATAGATGAGGGTAGGAACGTAGATCGACCGGTAAATCGAGAGCTTCGCCTTTTGGCTCAGCTCTCTCTTCACCACAACGGATCGGTACAGCGCCCGCTTCACAGCAGATGCTGCACCAATCCGCCTGTCGATCTCCCGCTCCATCCTCCCCTCATTCGTGAACAAGACCCCAAGATACTTGAACTCCTCCACTAGGGGCAGGACATCCTCCCCAACCCGGAGAAGGCACTCTACCCTTTTCCGGTTCAAGACCATGGTCTCGGATTTGGAGGCACTGATTTTCATCCCGGCCGCTTCGCACTCGGCTGCGAACCGCTCCAGTGAGAGCTGTAGATCACGCCCTGATGAAACCAATAGGACCACGTCATCCGCGAATAGCAGAGACGCAATCCTAAGGCCACCAAAACGGATCCCCTCAACACCTTGGCTGCGCCTAGAAATTCTGTCCATAAAAGTTATGAACAGAATCGGTGACAAAGGGCAACCTTGGCGGAGTCCAACTCTCACCGGAAACGAGTCCGACTTACTGCCGGCAATGCGGACCAGACTCTGACACCGGTCGTACAGAGACCTGACAGCCCTTATTAAAGGGTCCGGTACTCCATACTCCCGGAGTACCCCCCACAGGATCCCCCGGGGGACACGGTCGAATGCCTTCTCCAGATCCACAAAACACATGTAGACTGGTTGGGCAAACTCCCATGCCCCCTCAAGAATCCTGCTGAGGATATAGAGCTGGTCCAGTGTTCCACGGCCAGGACGAAAACCACACTGCTCTTCCTGAATCCGAGATTCGACTATCCGACGGACCCTCCTTTCCAGAACCCCTGAATAGACCTTACCAGGGAGGCTTAAGAGTGTGATTCCCCTGTAGTTGGAACACACCCTCCGGTCCCCCTTTTTAAATAGGGGGACCACCACCCCAGTCTGCCAATCCAGAGGAACTGCCCCCGATGTCCACGCAATGTTGCAGAGCCGCGTTAACCAACACAGCCCCACAACATCCAGAGCCTTAAGGTACTCAGGGCGAATCTCATCCACCCCCGGGGCCTTGCCACCGAGGAGCTTTTTAACAACCTCGGCAACCTCAGCCCCAGAGATGGGAGGACCCGACCCAGAGTCCTCAGGCTCTGCTTCCTCAATGGAAGACGTGTTGGTGGGATTAAGGAGGTCTTCGAAGTATTCCGCCCACCGATGCACGACGTCCCGAGTCGAGGTCAGCAGCACACCACCCCCACTGTAAACAGTGTTGGTGCTGCACTCCTTCCCCCTCCCGAGATGCCGGATAGTGGACCAGAATCGCTTCGAAGCCGTACGGAAGTCTTTCTCCATGGCCTCTCCGAACTCTTCCCACGCCCGAGTTTTTGCCTCGGCGACCAGCCGAGCCGCCTGCCGCTTTGACTGCCGGTACACATCAGCTGCTTCCGGAGTCCCACAGGCCAAAAAAGCCCGGTAGGACTCCTTCTTCAGCTTGACGGCTTCCCTCACCGCTGGTGTCCACCAGCGGGTTCTAGGGTTGCCGCCGCGACATGCACCGACAACCTTGGGGCCACAGCTCCAACTAGCCGCCTCAACAATAGAGGCGTGGAACATGGTCCATTCAGACTCAATGTCCCCCGCCTCCCTCGGGACGTGTTTAAAGTTCTCCCGGAGGTGGGAGTTAAAGCTCCGCCTCACAGGGGACTCTGCCAGACGTTCCCAGCAAACCCTCACAGTGCGTTTGGGCCTGCCCGGTCGGACCAGGTTCCTCCCCCGCCATCGGAGCCAACTCACCACCAGGTAGTGGTCGGTGGAGAGCTCTGCCCCTCTTTTCACCCGAGTGTCCAAGACATACGGCCGCAGGTCAGATGAAACGACAACAAAGTCGATCATTGAACTGCGACCTAGGGTGTCCTGGTGCCAAGAGCACATATGGACACCCTTATGCTTGAACATGGTGTTTGTGATGGACAATCCATGACGAGCACAGAAGTCCAACAACAAAACACCACTCGAGTTCAGATCAGGTGGGCCATTCCTCCCAACCACGCCCCTCCAGGTCCCACTGTCATTGCCCACGTGAGCGTTGAAGTCCCCCAGCAAAACGAGGGAGTCCCCAGGAGGGGCACTCTCCAGTACCCCTTCCAAGGACTCCAAAAAGGGTGGGTAATCTGAACTGCTGTTTGGCGCATAAGCGCAAACAACAGTCAGAACCCGTCCCCCCACACGGATGCGGAGGGAGGCCACCCTCTCGTTCACCGGGGAAAACCCCAACGTGCAGGCACCGAGATGGGGGGCAACCAGTATGCCAACCCCAGCTCGGCGCCTCCCACCATGGGCAACTCCAGAGTGGAAGAATGTCCAGCCCCTCTCAAGGAGACTGGTTCCGGAGCCAGAGCGGTGCGTCGAGGTGAGTCCGACTATCTCTAGTCGGAACCTCTCAACCTCGCGCACAAGCTCAGGCTCCTTCCCCACTAGAGAGGTGACATTCCACGTCCCAAGAGCCAGCTTCTGCAGCCGATGATCGGAACGCCAAGGTCCCCGCCCTCTACTGCTACCCGTTGCACAATGCACCCGACCCCTTTGGCCCCTCCGACAGGTGGGGAGCCCATTGGAAGGGGGACCCATGTTGCCTCTTCGGGCTGAGCCCAGCCGGGCTCCATGGGCAAAAGCCCGGCCACCAGACGCTCGCCAACGTGCCCCACCTCCAGGCCTGGCTCCAGAGTGGGGCCCCGGTGACCCGCGTCCGGGCGAGGGAACACGAGGTCCAATAATATTACTCATCATAAGGGGCATTTTGGGCTGCACTTTGTCTGGTCCCTCACCTAGGACCTGTCTGCCTTGGGTGACCCTACTAGGGGCTTAAAGCCCCTGACAGCATAGCTCCTAGGATCATTGGGACACTCAAACCCCTCCACCACGGTAAGGTGGCAGCCCAGGGAGGGGTTTTATTTAGTTAATTTTTTTCTACATTTTATCCCAACTTGCTTTTATTCTGTTTCTGTTTTCCTATAGTTTAATCATGTAAAGCACTTTGAGTTGTCCTTGTACTGAAATGTGCTATACAAATAAATTTGTCTTGCCTTGCCTTATTGTGGGAGAGCTTCGCACTGCTGTGTCGATTTCAGACAGCCTGTAACTCATACATCATTATGCAATGGAAATGCACATGGATAATGCGAGTCGAATCTGGGCCTACAGCCATTAGAAATAAATTGGAACCAGGCTCCTTTCCTATCTCCTTCCTTACTGACTGCATTATTCTGACAAAAATACTCATGGTGAACACTGACGCACATCTGCTTTGACTGACGAGTCCTTACCAATTAGACAGTTTGGGATGCAGCCCACAACTCACTGCAATCAGCTGCCTTATAGATATCTTTTTACAACTAAGTGAAACTGAATTTGACTGTATTTTATTACTAGAATCAAATTAGACTGTTTGTGATTTAACCTGTCTACACAAGTAGATTGAATCAGATTCATTTTTAACAGTATAGGTCTATACAACACCACATGCATTGAGTCTGTTTGTCTTGTATAATTTCTTTAGATATCTAGTGAATGGATCCTAACGAAATAAACTGAATTGAATTGTACTCTTAACGTCTCATACAAGCTACTGATTTGTTGTTTATGTCTTGATGAAGCTTGGCTCCTTCATCGTAATGAACACGTGTGCAGTCGTTATCGCCACCCACTACTCAGAGGCCACGGAGGACGATGCTGGAGAGCCGCTCCCCGGTACTCTGAGTCTCAACATGGTCTGGACCACGCTGAGAAACTGGCTTGTGCAGCTCTACAGCAGGTCAGATACTAGTTACAGAATAAAATGAAGAAGGAATCTAAGCTCAAAAGAATGTACTAATTTAGAAAACACCTAAAAATAGGATAAATGAACCACTGTGGCAAAAGTCAAATGGCAAATTACACCACAGAATACGGCAAAATCTGAACAAAATAAGAAAAACAAAACCACCACCTGGAGCTCGTGACTATGAATTACCAAATATTAATTTAACGATTTACACTAAATATTCATTAAATTGTGGGTCTTTAGGCCAAGTTAAACTAGTTTTAGTCAAGGAAAACATCAGAACTGCATAAATAAACGACTGCATGTCAGTTCAGCCTGAAAATCCCTCCTGGTTCCTGGGTAACTCATCTTCATCTTATTGTTGTTTTAATCGTTAGTTTGTGCAACAAGTGGAGTTCCAGTGACAGCCGGAGCAGTGCAACCCCGTCCAAGGTGAGAGCACCAACGAACCGCCTCCACCAGATTTTATCCGCTACTAACACAGGGCAGACCGACATGACTCTGTCATCTAACAGATTCCATGCTGGCAGCCATTCCAGAAAAAGCTGGAGGTGATAGTGACAGGCCAAATATTCAACAGAGTAATCATGGCTGCCATTTTCCTGAACATCCTCTGCATGGCTGTGGAGCACCATAACCAGGTAAGACATTTTTGAAAAGTTGTTGGCTGGATGTCAGAAGAACAGCTGATCTGTGATTGTGAGTCCTCATAGAGTCACATTATTGTACAACTGTTAGGGATCATGATCATGCTGTTTTTATCTGTCTCTGACACGTCTTCAGTGCAGTTTCAAGCTAAGGTTTCAGGCCTTGTCTCATCTCCATCTTCATACTCTCTGTATCACATCCTCCTGCAGCCTCTCCTGATGACCATGGCATTGCAGATCTGTAACACTGTCTTCGCTGCTCTCTTTGTCCTGGAGATGATTCTCAAACAGCTCGCCTTCAGGTGGGCTTACTTCGAGGACTGGAGCAACGTGTTTGACTTTGCCATCGTCATTATCAGGTATGATCCCATGCAAGTGGGTGTCTGACCTGGCTTGTAGCATAGACTTGAGACGGGTCACTATCCAGTGAAACTCAAATAAACTGGATTCAGATTCCAAACGTTTCTCTGTTTCAGAGTTTTATGTGTAATGTTAACTGTAGAGCAAACTAAAATGTTTGTGCCTTTCAGTTTGTGGGAACTCGGAGCCCAATCTGACAGCAAGCTATCGGTGATTCGTGCGTTTCGAGCGCTGCGGTTAGGGAAGCTGGTGCACTTTCTGCCCTACCTGCAGAGACAACTGCTGGTGCTGAAGAGGACCATGGTGGAGGCGGCCATGCTCTGCTGGCTGCTGTTCTTTGGGATCTATCTCTTCGGGTGCATGCTCACACTGAGTCCTATATCTAGCAGAGCAAAGATGAGTAGTTTTAATTATTATCTGCTGTGTCCCTGCAGCATCTTGGGAATGCATCTGTTTGGTTGCAAGATTGAGAGCTCAGGTCCAGATTTCAGCTCCAACATCGACGACATGGTTGATAACAGGAAGAATTTCGACACGCTCCTCTGGTCCATGGTCACGGTGTTCCAGGTCAGAGTCTGGTATTAAAGTTGTTACCATTTTTGTATAATTTGTTGTATATTCATATTTATTTGTTCATATTCCTGCAGGTTTTGACTCAAGAGGACTGGAATTTTGTCCTGTACAACACGATGGCATCTATCTCTGCCTGGGCTACTGTCTACTTTGTTGCGGTCATTATTCTGGGAAAGAACGTGCTCCTCAACATCCTGGTGGGCATTGTTGTGGAGAGCTTCCAGAACCAGGTCAGAACCTGTCCAAGCGTTTTCTCCCTTCACTGAAACACACAGCTGCCTCAGATTTTCAGAAATGTGATTCATGTTGTTGGTTTTCTGCTCTTTGATCTAAAAGCCAGAAGAAGTCTTCCCACCTCCAGAATCTGGTTCTGCCACGTTGAACCCTGATGTAAGTTTGAACTTTCTCACACCATGAACTGTTTCACATAAAATGAAAACGCAAATGAAAAGTGTGGTTTGCATTTGTACTCAGCCCCCAGGCTGACAGGTTTCCCTGTACTTACAGCTCCCAATGGAGAATTTCTCAACCAGCTTTGCACGTCTACAGACAGAAAATGTCACCTATGCTTCTTTACAAAATAGCTCAGGCAGGCAGGCAGACAGGAGATTATGTGGCAGCAGCATTATGTCTTGCCACAAGTTTCCATTTAGATTTCAGTCTGAACTTTGACTAGGCCGCTCTAGCTTATGAATATGCTTTGATCTAAACCAGGGGTGTCCAGGTCTAGTACATTAGAGCTACTAGCCCTTCTCTAACACCTGAATGAACTGAGTGGCTTCCGAGATGGTCTGCAGTTTCCTTCTCAGGTATCAGGCATCGCCGTGCTATTAGGGAATGCTAATTCAGTTTAGCAGAACAAGTGCTGCACTTTTTTCTGTTAGGTTTAACACTCTCTTGGCTTCTTTTTGCCTCCCTCCGTGAATGCTTGGCGTCCACGTATCAGCAGTGCAGGCTATTATTAGATGAAAGGGGAGTGTTTTTGCAACACCAGTACCCACCTGAACAGTTCGCTGAGCAGTTAAACTGAATTTGACAAAGTCTTGAGGCAGATCATTTGCCTGAAATAAATTTTAACCAAGTTACTCTAATCAATTGAGGAATTGTTTCAGCCCTAGTTCTTTCATGATGCTGTTTGTTGCTATTTATTTATTAATACTAACATTAGTTAATGCACAGGTGAATTCTGCTGATCCGGAAGTCAAACCCAGACGTTAGATTAATGGGAGCTGAATAGAAATGCATGCCTCACTTTTGTCCATAAAATCTTTGAAGAAATACCATTAAGTTTATGGTTGTAAAGTAAGCAACTAAGTTCAGCTGGTCTGCATGCTTTTGTAAGGCTCTGTACATATTATGGCTTCTGATCAGACCCCACACCATATTCACCATGCAGAAACATTTGCAAACATAATTTTTTTTTCAGGATCCTTCAGGTACCAGCCTGGGTCCTTCAAACTCTGAGTCCAGCTCTGGTCAGATGCAGTCAATTCAGGTGGAGGAAGCCGCCGTAACACAGATGGACCAGGACCATGTAAGTCTGTGTGACAGGCAGCTTTCTAGGGCTGCTGTTGAGCACGTTGAGAAGCTAATCCTGAAAGAATGTTTTAAAGAATTTTCATTAGACATTTAGGGAAGCTACACTATTTAAAAAAATAATATAGAAAACGATACCAAACACATTTTTTATTTGTTTATGTTAACTATCATACGATTTGTGTCATTGTAGCCTCATACTTAATTTATTCAGATTTTGTTTTAAACACCAACACAAAGTTGTGCATTTTTCGGATGTGGAAGGAGAACGGAACATGGTTTGAAATTATTTAAATTTCTGTAAATTGTAGAAAATTTTGGCCCTAGTTCAGAGCCCTGAGGGACACCTTTTGTCGCATTCAAGTAATGTGGGAAAAGACCTGTGAGCTAAACACACTGCTTACGACCAGAGAGATTATTTCATTCATAAACAGCCAACTGCTTAGTCTGAGCAGCCGACATCTAAAAACTGCTGGCATCAGATGACACGTGGTCTACAGTATTACTTTATTAAGAAAAGTCCATAAAAGTCAAGCAAGGACACAGAGTTTATTCTATCCTGGGGTATAGTTAATACAGACATTAAACAGCCTCAGTTTAACACACTAGGCAGAACAGCTTCAAAGTTTTCCAGTTTTGTTTTCTATGCTGTCAGGAAGGTGAAACCAATGTCTCTGATGTGTGACTGTTTAGGGATCTATGGGCTGGATGAGGAAGATGCAGCGCTGGTGCAAAGACCATGAAGATTGGTCCCTCTATTTGCTGTCTCCACAGAACTGGCAAGTCAGAGATGCACACCCACTAAGACACAGAAATTCACTATCAGTGTATTCAGCACAGGATAGACCTGATATTAGAAGGAATTTTATAATATGCTGAGATAATTATTAATGCAACTTGACCAAAATGGAGCCAAGGTTAAATCGGACTGTGGCTCTGCATGGCTTAGCTCTGATACACATTCTCTCTCTTTTTCTTCTTCCATTCGTATAAAAACATTAAATTGTCTGTTACTACTCATAAACACTGAAACTTACAATCAGTCTTCATCTTCTGGACTTAGGCACAAACAGTAGTTAATTAGACTTAGACTTAGACTTAGACTTTCTTTATTGTCATTTTGTATACACAGAGTGCATACAGAACGAAATTTCGTTTTTCACACAGCTCAGAAATATTGCAGTAACTCTACAGGATACCTTGCAGTGAATTACAGTACATGATAAAGTGCAGTGATCAGTCGCAGTCACTTACAGGATAAAATTTACTTCCGGATAAAGTGCAGCAGTGAACAGTAGGCAGTTGAAATGTAAACAATGTAAACCAAATGTAGACAAATATGCAGTAGGGTGCAGCAGTGATTTAAAAGTGGACAGTTGCATTGTACACAGTTTTGCAGTACGTTTCCGGTTATGGTGCAGCATCAATTTTGCAGAATACGATACAATGTGCAATTTTGCTGTGGCTCCCCTGCTAAGAGAAAGGTATTTCTCTAACAGATAGTGGTGCTTTAAAGGTGTGGAAGACTGGGCGCATATTGATTCAGCATGGCTGTCCACTTAAACTGAAAGATCACCAGAATCATCATGACCCTGGCACTGGAAAACACTGCATGTTGTCTTCAAAACACCAGCACCCTTATGGGGAAACAGGATGGTGGCGGCATCATGCTGTGGGGAGGCTTTTTTTTTTTTAACAAGGACAGAGACTTTGGTCAGAGTTGATGGGAAGATGGATGAAGCTAAATATGGAACTGTCCTGGAAGAAAAAGGATTAAACCAAGCATGAAGGTTCAACTTCCAACTGGAAAACAACCCAGAACATACAGCCAGAACTACAATAGATGGTATAGACTAAAGCACATTCATGTGTTAGAAATCCAGACTTAAAAATGAATGTTCATAGATGTTCTCTGTTCGATCTAACAGAACTTGAGCTGTTTTGGGCAAATATTTCAGTCTCTTGATGTGTAAAACTGATGGAGGTCAATTAAATTAGATTGTGTTGAAATTGATTTAATGTTGCTCTATGAATCATTGCTTTTACTTTTACTGAAGACTTATAAAACAGCAAAATGAGTGTTTCGATAAATTTCCTGCAACCTGATAATCAGATTATCTCATTTAGAAGTAACATGATTGGTATGTTAAACAATAATTGCACCTTCCCCTTTAAAATAATCGTCTGTTTTGCCGAATCCAGCTGTTTTATAACTGGATTTGCATTTTCTTAGGTGGCGTCGATTTTGCACAAAGGTTGTCTCCCATAAGAATTTCGACATGATAATCCAAATCTTTATCATGATTAACTGCGTCACCATCGCCTGGGAGAGACCTTCCATCCAGCCAGACAGCATGGTGAGAGAAATTCACACCCACACCAGTCCTATTCCCACCCACAACACCAAACACCACACACACACTCACACACACACACACACACACACACACACACACACACACACACACACACACACACACACACACACACTGCTATTCATAGATGAGCTGCACGTTACGATCTGATGACCTGGTCCAGATGAGCGGTGCTTTGTGAAAGAAGTACCAAAACACACCAGCACCCAGACAGGCCACTGAAAGGAATCAGTTGTGTAATATAAGTTGTATTAAGTGGAGCACATGTTTCCCTCAGGAACGTCGACACTTGGATCTGATCTCTCATGTCCTCTCTGTCATCTTTCTGTTGGAAATGCTTATCAAGGTAAATTTACTATATGCTGCTTTTTGAACTCCTGTGGGACTTTAAACGGGCGTCAGGGCTTCTGGATCCCCTAGCATCTGCCTTGGTGCTCTGGAGGCCGGGTCTTTGGCTCCTCACAACTGCCATGCTTTTAATGGAAAAATCTTACATACACAAGCACATGCTTGCGCTTGGATTCAGGTAGATTCACTTCTATACAGAAAACATGAACATGAAATAATCCCAGCATAAAATTTGATAAAGCTACTTGCATATATAAATCAAGCGGAGTACTATGGGGAAAGCAGTAAGGCTCCACTTGTGAAAGTAAAATCTGTTGGGCTCTTTTTGGCATTAAGACAACAATTCTTATTGCCACATTCCCAGACAGGACACA
The DNA here is from genome assembly GCF_011125445.2 of Fundulus heteroclitus. Lineage (NCBI taxonomy): Eukaryota > Metazoa > Chordata > Actinopteri > Cyprinodontiformes > Fundulidae > Fundulus > Fundulus heteroclitus. The sequence continues at coordinate 5,238,706 of NC_046365.1, forward strand.
AAAAAAAAAAAAAAATGGAAATGCTTCTCAAGGTAAATTCACTTTGTTTCTTTTTGAACTGCTGTGAGATTTTAAACATTGTATTTCAGACATAATTACAATGTAATTATGAGATCTTGTTTTTTAAACCAGATCTCAGCGCTTGGGCTGGTGTTTGGGAAGGGGAGCTACTGCCACAGTCTTTGGAACATCATAGATGGCTTGTTGGTGATCACATCTTTAGCTGACATCTGCGTGGAGCTCATGTCATCTGGAACAAACAGCTCTCTGGACATCCTCAAAATCCTGCGCCTGCTGCGTACGTTCCGTCCCCTCAGGTGCGTCGTTTATGTGTGCATCATGATCGTATTTCTGGGGATTTGTGCTTAACTCTGTCTGCGGACGGGTGTATTGACAGATAGACACTAACTTGTATGTGTTTGTGTGATGCAGGATGGTCAAACGAACACCCAAACTGAAGCTGGCTGTGGAGGCTCTGCTGGCATCTGTTAAACCCATGGGGAACATTATTCTCATTTGTGGCATTTTCATCTTCTTCTACAGCCTCCTCGGGTTGCAGGTTGGTTGGTGCGCACGCTCAACTGTCTTTTAAAATGACCCATTATCACCTGGACTCAGCCAGACACTTCTACGGTACTTTAGAAAACTATTGATGCCCTTTTAGGTTTTCAGGTTTTGTCAAGTTACAAACTGTAAAGATTATAATAGCACACAGTTGTAATCCTCCCAGTCCTTTGCCCTGGAGAAGCGGTCTTCTTTAATTGTTGACTTCTTAAAGTGTAACTCATCCATGAACCAGAGCCTTACCCCGCCCAATCTCATTCTTGAAAAATGTGCCGAGTGTAGGTAGCACCTGGTAAACCAGGAAACGTGTTGAGGGGGTGAGAGCTGGGTGTGGTCTGGGCCACTAGTAAAAGCTAAATAAATGTTAAATAAACTAACTGAATGCCAATCTAATAAATTGCTAACCTGAAATTGATAGACCACAAAACTCACCCTTTAAACTCCAACTTGCTACACAGACACAAAACGGAGCTGCTTTTTATAGTCCACAGCAGCAGAGCTGCTGATACCTCAGTTTCTCCAGATTACATCACAAAAACCTTTGAACCAATAGCAATATTGATGCGAAATTCAATGTAAGACCACTGTTTAACCCTAGGAAAGAGCAACACTGATGGTTTTAGACACAAAAGCAGGATCTAAACATGCACTAAATTATCAAAATAATAACCAGGATATGTAGACGGCACTATAAAACCAGGTTAACAGTTATTTTTAGCAAAAAAAAGTTGAGTTACCCTTCAAGTAGGAAATGATTATTGAGCCAGAAACTATACTTTAACACATTTAATCTAAACAAGCCAGAGGAATGATACAGCTCAGCACTGGACTCTCATATTAATCATGATGTAGGAAAAGGTCAAATTAGGAAGTTAGAGCACCAAACTCTTGGTTATATCAGTTTATTTTGATCAGCAAGGACACGCCCCTGCAGGTGTGGTTGATCCCTACCATGTTGTCTTTGGGATGTGTGTCACTGTTAGACTGTGAAATAGCATCAGCTCCAGGTTTCTTCCACATGACCATACTGCCCCGAGATAACTGTCCATTTGTTGATGTATGCCACATCTGTGATGTCCTCCGTCTCCGCGAGTCATCTGTTGTTTCCCAGTAACTGCTTTCCACAGCTCTAGCATCTTTAATCTCATAATCTTTAATAAAACTCTAATATTTGTTATTGGGATTTAATGTAATAAACCAACCACCATTGGAAGCTAAAGGAAAATCATAAAAATCTGAAAATTGTGACATGAATTTATATTCAGCACTGATACCCCTCTTTAAAACCAATGATAACTGATCACCTTTTAGAAGATAGTGTGGAAATTGGGCCCACCTGTGTGTAATCTTATCTCAGTATAAATCCAGCTGTTCAGTTTAGACCAATGAACAAAAATCTTCATCAAAGCCAAGGAACACAGCAGATAGACCAGGAATAAAGTTAGGAAGTTTAACCCAGAGTTTAGCTTGAATAAAACATCAACAATTTTGAACATCTCAGAGAGCTGTCTCACATCTCACAGTTGAGCCATCAGAATGGAAGAACCCTGAACTCACACATGGTCTTGGCAGAGTCATTATGTGAGGTCCAACCAGGACAGGGAAGATGTTCAGAGTTGATGGGTCTAAATGAGGAACCATCCTGGAAGAAAACCTATTAGAGGCTGTAAAAGACTCGCAAAAAAACTGAGACCGGGATAAAGGTTCACTTTCTAGCAGGGTTAAAGCTTAAACATGCTGTCAGAGCTCTATCAGAATGGTTTAGATCAACGTCCGTTCACATTAAGATGGTTAAGGCTAGGCGAGGCAAGTTTATTCATAAAGCATTTTTCAGTAACAAGTCTATTCAAAGTGTTATACATGAATGAAACAAAAAAACAGGAAAGCAAAGCATTACAGAGATAAACACATGACAGTGGAATTGTAGCAGTAGGTCAGATATATAAGACAAGTTGGACTACAAACTTCATTTAATGGCAACTCTAATTAAACTCAGGGTTTCAGGACACATGGATAAGTTTTTCAAGGTCCTGCAGAGACATTAGTCCTTTCATCCTGGAAATATTATTCAGGTGATACAAAATGGACTTTGTAATTGTATTTAGATGCTTTTGGAGGTTCGAGCCAGAATGCATCACTACACCTGATTACGGGCCTGATCAGTGGTTACTAGCTGAAGCTGTGGGCTAACTTTTGATTGCTCTGCTATTGGTCCAAAAATTCTAACTTAAATATTAAGGTTTGTGGACCTGTGGCTTGCTTATTCTATGGCAGTTTAGGAGAAGACTGTTTAGAATGAAGATTGTTGTCATACTTTTGATTGTCATCTGGGGAAGGATTATTTTCCTGGGTGCAAGGTTGAAATGGGGCAAATCTTTTTTCTATCTGTTTGCCTCCACATTTACTTCAAGTTGGTGAAGTTTCATTTCCATAACAACAATTTTTGTATAAGCTTCTCAAAGTCCTCTAAGGTGAATCTGATCTAAAATAGTTTTGTCCAACTTTTCTGTAGTTTTGGCAAGGAGATAAAAAGTTAAAGGCAAAAAAAGAAAAAAATCCAAGCAAGCAGGGAGCAGAGGCAAAAAGCATCCAAGTAGGCGGTGACAGAAAACCCAATTAATCTCTGGCAAAACTCAAAGAGTGGTATTCCTAGATCCTCTCTGGGCAGTCTGACTGAGCTTTTGTGCAAATAAGAATGAGAGTCACACCCCAAAGGACAGCTGGAACTGCAGAAAAGGATGGCCTGCACAAGGCCATCAATTGACACAAGGGGGTTGAATGAGAAATGCATGCTGCAAATTTCACATTTCTGTATGCAAAATCTTTTGAATACCAAGTAGGATTTTCCATCGGGTTTATATTAATGCTCTACATTGTGTTGGTCTATGACTATAAATTCCCATTAAATACAACAAAATTTGTAGTAGTAGTGTGTCAAAATGTGAAAAGGTTCAAGGTGTATGAATACTTTACAACTAGAGATCACTCTCCAGCAAGGTTAGTTCAGTTATAGGACACTAAGAGCTTTCCTATTTTGCTGCATCATCAGTATAAAAGCCTACGAGGTTTGAGGTAATAGTCTGATGGCTACGGTTGATTAAACTAAACTCTGTATTTATGTCTTCCCCTCCAACTGAAGCTGTTTAAAGGGAAGTTCTTCCACTGTGTGGGTGGGAACATAACCAGAGTCCTCAACAAGTCTGACTGTCTGGATGCCAACTACCAGTGGGTTAAAAAGGAGTACAACTTTGACAACCTGATTCAGGTAGGAACTGACCAGTAGGGAAACAAAGCTGAGTCACATTTTCTTTGCTGTTTAATACACACCAATGATAATTTGTGCTCATTATTCATTTGTTGGTCAGAAACGTCCTGTGTGGTAAAGCAACGCTTAAGCGACTGCAATAATCACATCCTCTGCGCTATTTTTCTTGTCAGGACATTTTTTCCAAAATAATCAAATATTTTGATACATTTTGATACAAATTTATGTGACAGATAAACACAAAGTAGTGCATAATTGTGAAGTGGGAGGAAAATGGAGTCAGTCTTTTCCATTTTGCATGTTCTTCAGAATTGATGTTTGCTTCAGTAAACATTCATTTTTAATTTACATGTCGGAGTCTTAATCAGCTTTAGGTGTGTATTTTGACTGGGCCATCCTAACACATGACTATGTTTTGATCTTTGCCATTCCACTATCCCTCTGGCTGTGTGTTTAGAGCTGTAGGATCATTTCTGCCCATGTCTCAAGTCTTTTGTTGCCTTCAATCGGGTTTTCTCCTAGGATTGCTCTTGTTTAGCGCCATTAATATTCCCACCAACTATGATCAACTTCCCTGTTCTTGCTAATGTAAAGCATCCCTACAGAATGATGCTACCGCCATATTTTGTTGGGGGAATGTAGTGAGCAGAGGATGTGCAGTGTTGTACTGGATGTTATTCAGTTGGGATTAGAGTAAATGGGGCTGAATATGTCAAGAACCGGAGACAGAGGACCCAGTATTCACCCAGACAAGTGGGATGAAGGAATAAGGTGGTTTATTAGAGTGAGATTGGCAAGACAGGGACAGGCAGGCCCGGTGGTCAAATAACAGTCCAGGGGCGATACAAAAACAGGCAGACAGACAGGCTGGACGAGGACAGGCAGATACGAAGGTCAGACACAGTCCAGAACGGTACACAGACAAGCAGAACTTAACTGGCAGGGATCAGGCAAATTTAAGTAATCCAAAAACAGAACAGGCCAAACAGGCCGGCAGTCAGAACAGGCAGGAAAAACAAGTTCAGGGGTCAGGCTGGCACAGAATCCAGGGGCCAATCAAAAGAGAACACTGGACAAAACTCACCAAAGGCTTGTAAATGATCTGGCACTGAACAAAGGAGGGAAGCAGGAATAAATATGGGAGTGCCAGAGGACGGCCCCACGTGTCAAGATGTCCTGCGGGCGTCCCGGGGACGACCCCGGCGTGTCAAGATCCCTGACGGGCGGAGTCCACGGTGGAAGGCCCCTGGCGGGGGGAGTTGACGGTGCAGGGCCCTATTCGGGTGTCGATGGCGAAGCAAACCCCTTGGCGGGCGTCGTTGATGAGGCAGGCCGCCCCAACGCAAAGCCAGTAGCTAGCCTGGCGTATGGCCTCAGGTGGCGCCGGGCTACAGGGTCCAGAGGGCACCAAACTACAGGGTTCAGAGGGCGCCCAACTACAGGCTTCAAAGGGCGCCCAACTACAGGCTTCAAAGGGCGCCCAACTACAGACGTCAGAGGGCGCCAAACTACAGACTTCAGAGAATCAGAATCAGAAATACTTTTATAATCCCAGAGGAAAATTGTTGTTTCAGTTCAATCGCCATAACAAACAAACAAACATCCTAAACATTTCAGGGGGAGATGATTTACTGAGGCCTTGCTGCCAAGGTCACCACACGGTTCGCACATGGCGCTGCCATTACTCTGTGAATAGAGGCCACAAAAAAAGGAAGGTGTGAGGGAAAAAAACATAACTCAAACTTTATCCTATAACAGGATACAGTTTGAGATATCAAAAAACCTCTTGCACAAAAAGCACAAATAAGACAACACACATTTAGCAGAAGGTAAACATTTGAGACCAGTTGTGTGTACTTAAGTTAATCAGTTTTAATGGGCATCAGTTATGTGTGTCTGTTTGGGTCATCGTGTTTATATTTCCGTGAACACTCTCCAGAGGCCATTGTCCTTGATGTTATCAGCCGACCAACAGTTCAGGAAGCATCCACAGGTGTCAGTGGGGAAGAGGGGTAGCCGGGGAGCGTTTCTGAGCATTCTACGCCATAACAATCCAGTAGTAGAGCTAGGGAGGGCAAATATGTTATTTGTTAAGCTGCACTGCCTTTCCTGTCAGCTTTAAGTCTTTTGCTGGCTCCAAATGGTGAAATCCAATTTTCAAAATTTTTGGGCTTTTCCGTAATTCACTTCCAGATTTTATCCCATCACCCGTTATCAGCCAGTTCTGGATAACGGGTGATGGGAGTTCTACTGAGTTCAACCACCGAAGCCAGTCTGTGTACCAGCACATCCAGCTTCTTGACTCTGCTCCCCCACCTTCCAGAACTGTCTGTTCACTGCCTTAGTGAGCGCGTCATATGCAGCCGGCAGCCTGATCAAGGCCAAATGGTTACCGACATCCACTGTATTTGCTGATACATCAAAAATCCACAAAAACCAATAAGTAGAAATCCAAGTATCCTGAATCCAATCATGCAAACATTTCAAAGTCCAGGAATGACAAAGTCGAAAGACACACCGTTTTCCATCCAAGAATATAGGGTGTATCACACAAAATGAGTCAAATCAGGACCGGACGGGTCCGCCTTTCGTTGCCTACCCGTCGAAAAAATTTGATCAATAGCATTGAGAGACCAGCTTACCAGATCCATGATTTTGAGAATTCGGTTAGTATAAAGAAAGTGCTCAGAAAGACAAGACATAGCAGCAGAAGCAGGAAAGGGGGAGGGGGTGAAAGCTGGTGAGGAGAGAAAGACATGACTGACCTCGAAGAGAGACTGAACAGACAGAGGGAGCCGGGCAACAGGATTCAGACGGTGCCTGGCTACAGAGTTCAGATGGCGCCTGGGTACAGACTTTAGACGGTGCCTGGCTACAGACTTCAGACGGTGCCTGGCTACAGACTTCAGATGACCCTAGACACTTGGAAACAAGTAGCCTCAACAGGAGCCCCTCCAGCACCTCAGACCAAGACAGCCTGTTCAACCACTTGGTAAATTGGCTGTCTAGCCGAAGGTGAGGGGGGTCCCCCACCTCATGGGCCGGCGGTCTAGTGGTTGAAACTCTCTCGGTGGCAGGAACGGCTGCCTGCATTGCACCCTCGGTGGCAGGAACGAATGCATTGCACCCTTGGTGACTGAAGCCGAGGCATTGACCAGACGCTCGGCAGCAGGAACATAATTTGATTTAGCAGTTGGTCCCTCAGTGACGGGAACAGAGTCGGAATCGCCCACTGGGCCCTTAATACCAGGGACAGTATCTGAGGCAGCTGATGTAACTACAGTGGGTGAAGATGGATGGTGATAAAGTGTCTGGAGGGCTACTCTGTAATACTCCTCCAACTTCTTTAAATTTACTGTCCATGTCAACTGAGTAATTCTGTAATGAGGCCTCTCTCGTTACAGAAAAGATCTCAATTTTTAAATATTTCTACAAGAAATGACAATAAAGTGACAATAAAGAAATGACAGTAAATGACAATAAAGGAAGTCTAAGTCTAAGAAAAAACCTTGGCTGACTCTGTGGAAGGAGCTGCCGGGATCCCAACCTGGGGGGAACTGGCAACCAGCTCCGCCGCGCTGGAAGGCGGACACACGATCGTAGCTGAAGCAAGGAATATTTCAGGCAGCAGAGAGTCAGAAACAAATGGCAATATAATGGACGCAGTTGTTTGGATAACTGAATCAGGGGTAACCTGACTGACAGGTCCATGTCGCCGCTTACGGTGTCAACCTGAACGGAAATGCTGCGGAACTGTCTACCAGCGGATCTGGGACTGCATGGACTCGCGCTGGCGGGCACGTCTCCTCCACATAATCAGGAAATAGGCAAGGATCGGGGATGAGATCTGGGTGAAGATCTGGGATCAAATCAGCCTCGACCTCCATAAACCAACATGGGTCTGGACGCCATAGTTTCTGGGTGAGTGGCCCTCCCTTCTCTGAACTGGGAGTGAGGCATGGGTATCCACCACCATTATTCTTCCTGAGCGTAAGCATCGAACTGCAAGTGGGTATATATATATATATATATATATATATATATATATATATATATATATAATATGTATATGTGTGTGTGTGTGTGTGTGTGTGTGTGTGTGTGTATATATATTGACTTTGGTTCCCGAAGTCAAGAGTGGCGCGCAGGGCTTTCGTCCCCATGCACCATTGAGCTCAATCTGCTTTCCCTGGCTGTGATACGCCGGCTGTGGCTGAGGTTGCTGTTTAGGGATGCGGTAGACCGGTCGAGTTGTCGTCTGAGTGAACATCTGATGAGGTCTTCTGGGCAGAGTTGCAGCGCTTCACCTTCTCTCTTTTTTTTCCTCGCAGCGTTTTTGCATTGCTGCAACGGTGGGGCCGAATAAGCCCTTCGGGTCCACTGGAGTGTTGAGGAGTTGTTTTTCTCTCTCTTTGAGACAGACTGGGCAGATTCAACCATCTGGCTCTCTCCTGAGTGACCATCAGAGCTATTGCTCTCCTTAAGGCCTGGACAGCATTTCTGTGGAGACGCAGGCAGAGGTCTGTCACCACGCACAGCTCGTCCCACAGATCTGCGGTTGGTGCACCAGTCATCTGCTCCTGCAGTTTTGCTTAATAAGCGAGGAGAAGCTGTTGCTGTCTTGGTCAATTTCTATGAGGGGTGCAGGTGGAATGCCAGCGGAGTCTCAACAGGAGGCATCCGGAAAAAAACGGTCCTCCATGCCGCTCCAGTCCAGCGCCTACACTCCCAGAACGGGGTTCTTGGCGTTGAGCGGATTACGCCAGGACCGGATTGCTTCCTCGAGGCATTCTGGGAAAACCGGCAGCAGCTGTCTGGTGGAAGATTTGGCTTTTGGAAGCCTTTTTCCCTCATACTGAGATGTGGTGGTCTCGGCCGGGGTTTCCGGCCATTCAATGACCAGCTTTGCAGCTGCTCTTCTGCAGGCATCGTGCAGGTCCGATGCAGTCGGGTTTGGGGAGCTGCTGCAGCGGGTTTCACTAGTTCCGTGGACTTTGCAGCCAAGGGGATGGAGAATGTCTCGCCTTCGTGCTCGTAGTCATCAGACCTGAGACTAACGAATTTCACCTCGGAGTCACCAGCAAAATTACTGAATGCCGGGAGGTCGGCTTCGTCCTCCTGCATGTCAAGAAGTGGTGCTACAGCATCAAGCTGGTCGCCCCAACTGGCTTGAGCTAAAGGGAGCTCTCCATCATCGGTCGCGGCAGGAACCGGTGGAGGAGGATTGGATACCCCCAGCACAGGGTCCGCCTCTGACAAGCTAGCTTGGCGCGCTAGCCTATGTCAACGAGTTTTAACAGAGAGCCGTGCACAATGTTCGCAGCTTGCTGGCGACGCTAACCCGTCCTGGGCATGTTGCAGCCCCAGACATGAAGCGCAGACAGAATGGGTATCTGCCCCAGCAATGAGGTTGCCACACGTGCATGTTCTAGCCAGTAGTTTGGTCCTGTCCATGGTGAGTACAGGTCTAAGCTTTGTGACTATTAGCTTTGTTTAAAATCAAAGCAAAGAGGCGCAGCTAGTTTGGAGACTAGCTGCAGCTGCTGCTGTTTGGTGACAGACCAGCAGTAGAAGAACTCAGAACAACCAAGCGACCGAGTTGTTAGCTCGCTCTGTGAACAGTTAAGCTAGCTCAATTGTACCGTACTAGCCATCTGAGAGTTGCTTCTAGGAGCGAGAAGAGGTGTTAGACTGAAGATCGCTTGCGTGATGTCAGGCATTTATACTGGGAGGAAGTACCTCCTCCCGAAGCCGACGTCACTTCTGCTGGGCAGTCAAGGCTGCCGTAATGTAATAGAGCTTCTGGGGGAAAGGCGCTGGTGTTGTGTCCCATAGTGAGATACCGAAACAAATGTTGAAAGAGAACCAGAGACAGAGGACCCAGTATTCAGCCAGACAAACGGGATGAATAAATAAGATGGTTTATTAGAGTCAGATTGGCAAGACAGGAACAGGCAGGCCCGGTGGACAAATAACAGTCCAGGATCGATACAAAAACAGGCAGACAGGCTGGATGAGGACCGGCAGTTACGGAGGTCAGATACAGTCCAGAACGGTACACAGACGTGCAGAACTTAACAGGCAGGGATCAGGCAAATTTAAGTAATCCAAAAACAGAACTAGGTCAGGCCAAACAGGCAGGCAGTCAGAACAGGCAGGAAACACAGGTTCAGAGGTCAGGCTGGCTCAGAATCCAGAGGCAATCGGGTTTGTATCAACAGGTCAAGCGAAAGAGAATGCTGGACAAAACTCACCAAAGGCTTGTAAATGATCTGGCATTGAACAAAGGAGTGAAGCAGGAATAAATAGGGTAGTGAGCAGGTGAATGGAGTAGAAACTAATTACAGAAAACAGGTGGAACTAATCAATAGAAGGGAAGTGACTGACAGATAAATAGCTCTGACTGGCTGGTGACTACTGACAGGGGAGTGACACAAACTGATTGGGTGAAGACAGATACGTGGGCTGTCAGGTAAACAGAACTGAACTAAAAGCTTGCAGAACCCTGACTGATAATAAAGTAAAATAAAGAAAAATGCAAAACTGAACTAACAAAAAACCCAAATCATGACAGAATAAAAATGCAAACCAAACATTTTGGACACTTTGAAAGCCAGGTGTCATTTTCCTTCTAATTTCCAATTTGCTGCAACTTTGTGTTGGTCTGCCACATAATATACATTAAACTGTCATGACAATGTGACAAAATGTGGAAAAGTTCAACACAGGCGATAAATTGATTAATCTTTTTTGATTAATTTTAATTTGTTGTTCACAAAAGATGTAATTTTGGGAAAACTAATTTTTTTATTTTCTTTTTCTTTGCCAACTTACTCCTTGGGCTTCTGTGGCATAGAGTGTCATCAGACCGCCCATCTCACACAGATACACATATCATGGTAGCTAGCACAGAAGAGCATTTCATGATATGAAAGTGGTTCATTTCTTGGAGCAACAAATGGTGCTCTGTTGACCACATCATCAGGGTTCAGGACAGCAGCAGCTCATAAAACCCTGTGACAAGACAACCCACTTCAGGGGAATCCTTTTCACACTGTGTCCCCTACGATGCGAGCATTTAGTGTAGACGGGGGCATTGTAGCATGCCTCTGAGCAAGTCTGAAGCCAGATGCTGTAGACAGGTTCGACTTTGTTGCTGAAAATGTGTAATGAATTAATAAATAAAGATGACAAGAATGTACTTATGAGTTTACTGACTATTCAGTGAATTTCGTAGATTTGAAACATGACAGTTTAATTTTATTTACAACAGGTTTGTTAAAATTGTGTTTTGTACACAAGTATATTTTTTTCAAAACGCATGTAAAGTATAATGAAACTTAGCTTTGCATCATCACTCCCAAAAGGGGAAATTGTTTTGCCAATAGCATACGATATATTGATAAAATTTATTTACTCCAAAGGGGAAATGTTTTTAACCTATCAAGAGGCACTTTGATAAAAAAAAAAAAATTAAAAAAAGAATTAGCTTGAAGTTACACAAGGGAAGTGAGGCTTGGTCTTAGATGTAGACTCAAAACTGAGAAACCTGCTCGTTGTGGTACCGCTAGCAGTGAGTTATGTTTGTATTGTTTACCATGGCAGGGCTGGGCCTCTTGTTTTACATGTATGTGTCACAGCTTGTATTTAGTTGCTCTGTGAATTCAGGTCCACTGTTAACAGAAATTATTGAAATAAAAGCAAGTTTATAATTTCCGTACACAAATACTGACATTCTGACTCTCTCTGAATAGATTGTTTAGCTTTCTTATATCATTGTGATTTTGCTACTTTCAGGCAAATTAAATAAGCATCACTTTCTATTTCAAAGCAGAGGCTTGAGCTAAATGTTGCTTTTAAATTACAGAATTTTTTTACATATCTTGTAATTTGAATCCCAGTTCATGGAAAACCATACGAGAGCTGACTTGACAAGCGTTGTTTTTTCGCATGTCCCTTTCAGGCCGCCATATCTGTGTTTGTGATGTATTCCAAGGATGGCTGGGTTAACCTGATGTATGACGGGCTGGACGCAGTGGGAGTTGACCAACAGGTACCTCACAAAACCATCAACAGAGACATAGTAATGTAACAAACAACTCTTGCAAATTTCACGGTATATTTTTTTTTAAACTTGGTAACTTTGAAAAGTAGACGAGTTTAGTTTGGAAATAGGAGCCTGTAGGAGATAACATCAAATTTCTGTCCCTCGCTCTGCTGTGACTAAGCTCTGCCTCCCCGTCTTCCTGCAGAGGATGTAGTAAGCCACAGCAGCTATAGAACAGGCTCAAGGTTACCCAGAAAGGGACATGTACCGGTTCTGATTTGGTTTCTGACAATAACAGCAGAGACGAGGGATTCTCCCTTCTCCCCAGATTTAATGTTTTTGAAGAAAAAAAACATTATTGCACTAAGGGTGTGTGGAAGAGCAGCAGGAAGCATGCCGTTTCACAGAGATCAGTGAAGTAACTTTGATTGTCTTTGTCCTCAGCCGCAGCCCAACTACAACCTCTGGATGCTGCTCTACTTCATCTCCTTCATCCTGATGAGCTTCCTTCTGCTGGACATGTTCATCGGGGTGATGGTGGACACCTTTCACAAATGTCAGCGGGAGCAGAGAACAGTCAAAGAAATCGAGACTGATACAGAAAGTGGTAAGACTGTGTAATGGATATTAATAATTATCAATTAAGTGAGCACACCACTCATGAAAACAAATGATGCATCGTTTGTCTTTAAGTTATTTATTCAAAGGCATGAGCGTTTGAATGTCTCTGTCCCCCAACGCAGTCAGGAAACAGAGCAAAATGAGAAAAAGAATACACTAAACTTTTATACATTCTGGGTTAACAAAGAAAGTGGGAGTAATCTTTGGAGGAGTGCAGCCACTGGAACGATCCAGTTCCTATCTAACTCAATTCCTCTCTGTGTCCTTGGATGTGGAAACACAGTAGTAAATCTGTAAGCATGAGAGCTTCTTTCACACGGGAAAGTTATGCAGGTGCATCCAGAGAAGATATGATCAGAGTTATATACATCAATAAAATTTTTCACAACAGACTGGTTACCACCTGGCTTATCTTTAAAAGCTAGTTGCTAGTTTTAAATCTTTAAAACTAGCATCTCTGCCAGCTGAAGATGATCTTTCTTTTTTAGAAACATCAAGGTATCTCAGACTCTGCTAATGGTTGTATGTTTTCTGTTTTAAACTTTACGTTTGAGCACTGTTTGGACATTTGTTGTGTTCCAACTAAAAGCTACAATCATTTTCTTAGGATTTTGTTTGACATACATGCATTTGTGGTCAGCCTCTTCACCTTAAAAACAATGTAGTGACACAACATCCATATCAAATTTCCTCTTTTCAATTGTACTCTTCTTTGTGTTGGTCAGTTACATACAAATGAAACTAAATACACTGATGTTTACTGCTACTACATGGCAGAATGTGAAGAAGGTCAAGGCGTATGAATACTTTTGCAAGGCCTTATGAACATACCTGGGAACTGGTGTGTTGCAGAGCATGAGGAGGTGACGTATTTCCTCAACTATTCCTGGTTACGTCTCAAAATCCTCAACCTCTGCAGAAATGAGTCTATGGAGTGCTTCATAACGGCCATCATCATTGTCAGCTTGCTGCTGATGGGTGTAGAGCACTATGAACAGCCTGAGGTAACACACACACACACACACACACACACACACACACACACACACACACACAAACAGACTAAAAAATTGTGTCTGTTTCAGCTCTCGGTGATCAGGGTTGGTAACTGATGTGTGTGTGTTCAGTCTGTGCGACAGTTTTTAGAGTGGGTCTTCTACGTCATCACCTTCGTGCTGGTCCTTGAAGTTGTGCTGAAGATCATCGCTTTTGGCCTAGTGAGGTTCCTGAAAGTCGGGTAAGAGACCCTTTCCCTCTGCACCTCTCTCTCCCTTCAGTTGGCTCAATCCTGGAAGCACCTGACTCATCTTATGTGTGTTTAGATGGAACGTGTTGGACGTCTTTATTGTCCTGATTTCTGTCATCAGCGTCGTTTTGAGCCAGTTCAAAATCTCTGACAACATGCCCATCAAACCCAGCATCTTCCGCGTGATGAGAGTCCTCAGACTTGCACAAGGTACAAAAACGGACTCTGAAGGGAAATGTCCTTAGTAAGAAAGGATTCACAGGTCAACCCAGCTGTTGAGTTCAGACTGGTTCACCTGATGCTTCTTGTCTTCTGTTTAGTTCTCAAGACCACCAAGATGAAGGTTTTGCTTAAAACCATCACCAGAACCTTGTACCAGGTAAAACACACACTGTGGGATCTTTTCTCAAGGTGGTCTGTTAAATCTAGGGCTGCAACAACAAATTTATGAAATTGCTAAAAATCGACGGATAAAAAAAATCAATATTTTCAAATGTTGCTTTTTGTAGTAGATTCCAATAATGACGACAGAGAAAACAGCTCAAACCAAGTCCTCAAAAGATAGGGAGCATGTTGCGCTCCACAAAACCAAAAAATAAGCAACATGTGAAATTTGACATGGCATAATAGCTCCACAGTGATGTTACAGGACCTGAGACAACATGGAGTCATTGATGAGGGCGATAGGAGCTCAACAACAGTGATGTAATGTGTGTATATGTAGCATGTAGTATTTACATAAAATGCAGCTTGTGCTAAAACAGTCTGAAATGGGCTGGTGGTTTATCTGATTCTCATAAGTGGTGTTTTTGCACTGGTTTCATCGTTATGCCCAATTATTTCCCTTAGATGCACTAACACAAGGGTGACGTTCAACCAAACCGCATTGACACCAGTTTTATAGCTTTACTTTTGTGGCGTTAAGTTGCTGTTCATAGACAACATTGACTATTAAATGATTGACTTACAATCTAACTTCTTTATTCGAAGCAAAAAAATGTATTACCTATTATTGTGACAGAACACCTAAGTAGCCTGTTCACGGGCGCTAGTACGTCTGTGTTTACGCTGCAATGTCGCCGACACACCCACCCATTTTAACAAGACAAAAACACCAAAATAATCCGTAGTAAACAATGTTTTTTCTTTTTACCTACCGGGCGGGTCTTCCTCTCTGCTGAGACGCAGTCTGTGTCCGACTCGTTGTCTTTTGTTGTGTGGATCTGGCAATCTGATACCATCAACCATAAACTTACTCTTAAAACGATCTTGTGATACGTTATCTAAAGAAGAAAAATACGTGGAGAACTCGTCTCTGTTTGCGTCCGCCATTGTGTTCGGCTTTTGCCTACCAGTCCGGCGCGCATGCGCGAAAAACCCACATCAAAACAATAACAATGAACTACCCTATTGGAGAAACCAAACAACCTCTCCACAGATGCATGGCTCAACACAGGAGAGCTACCTCCTCAGGACAAGACTCTGCCATCCACCTACACCTTAAGGACAAAGGACACTCTTTTGAGGACCAACATGTTCACATTTTGGACAAAGAAGACTGATGGTTTGAAAGGGGTGTGAAGGAAGCCATCTACGTTAAGAGAGAAAAAAACAACCTTAAACAGAGGAGGAGGCCTTAGGTTCCAACTCTCAAAAACCTATAATGCAGCTATAGGATTAATTCCGGCCAATCATCACCTTAACTCTCACCCTCATTTGGGTGATCAAAACATTGCTCCTTTAAGTCAGGCCAACAGCAACCCTAATGACTCCTCGTTACAGAGTGGACCAGTTTCGGTTCAATCTGCTGACTTAATGTCTTTAACGACCGCCCATTACTAAGGGGTGGACCTGTTTAGGTTGTATTTGCATGTTATCTAAGCCATTACAAGGCCTTTGTTTGGGCAGTGGTATATAGCTTGGTACTCCACATTATTCCAGACTTTTTGAATTGAGAAAGCTTCCTGGAGAGGAAGCAAAACGTCTTCAACTACGGAAAACAAGTCCAGTTGCTTTGTTTTTTACTTTTTTGGAATTGTTATTATTTGCTCTCAGTCCAAATGTTGTATTTTGGAAAAAAGAAGTGGAAATAAAACAGTTTTTGTTGTCCGATTGATCGATTAAACGTAAAAACAATTGACCGGTTAATTGATTATTAAAATAGTCGTTAGTTGCAGCCGTAGTTAAAACCAACAAAACAAAAGGCTTCTAACTTGAAATGTTCCTAAAGAAATGTTTCATTTCATGATATTTTTTGAAAAGTAGGTTTGAAATTTGTTAATTTGGTCATGAACAACGTTGTTTCTGGAAGGTTTCATCATCATGTCGGGTTTTAGAGGGCAAATATACTGTAGAACCAACTAAAGATCAGACCGGGCCCTGAGCTCGGTTTGCTTCACATTCGGCTATAACTCTTAACAGAAATATCAAACGTTAAAGCTTCTTTCTTTGCATGTTAAACCCGCAATAGCCCGACATTTGTTATTTTCAATAATAAATTTTTTCGACATTAGTGGCCTTTAGTCACACAAATCAGAAATTAACAAAGAGGGAAAAAAGGGGGGGGGGCATGCAGCAAAGGTCCTCAGATAAGGCACGCACACTTCCTTCTTAGTTGTTCTTTTTTAATGTGAATTTAAGCCTTTAGATTTATAACTATTTTACATTTTTATAATGACTTTTCAAATACCTCTTGGATCAAACTCAAAATAGAGCTCCTTCCCTGTAAACCTGACTATAAATATGATGTTTTACGTCACCTGTATTGTGTCGTGTTTAAGATTGATTGTTAATAATAATAAACACAGTATCACAAGAATGTGTGTGTGTGTGTGTGTGTGTGTGTGTGTGTGTGTGTGTGTGTGTGTGTGTGTGTGTGTGTGTGTGTGTGTGTGTGTGTGTGTGTGTGTGCGATCATGTGTGTATAAATTGTTGCCATGAGACGTTCCAATCTTTGTAGAAAACCATTGGATCTTGTTGGGTCCCCAATACTTAGATTAAATAATAAGGAATTGGACTCATAATTTATTTCTCATTTAAAGTACAGGAATTTGTTTTGAAAGGACTTATTCTGTGTGAATTTCCTGACCTGTAGATTGAAGCTGCTCTTTGATTCCAGGTTGGAAACCTTGGCCTCCTGTTCATGTTTTTCTTCTTAATCTACGCTGCGCTCGGAGTGGAGCTCTTTGGAAAGTTAGGTGCGTACCACTGCTGATGTAATAAACACAAACACATCCGCTGCTCAGGAGGTTGGTACTGTAGAATCCATATTGTTCATTCAGTTCAACTCAGTTCATTAATATAGAGCCAACTCCCAACAAATGCTGAAAGGCTGAAGGACAGTGGAAGAAAGACAGATCTGACAGATCTTTATCAGACAAGAATGAAAAACCCAGTTTTAGTCTAACATCATACCCAGCAGCAGCCTTTGGCCTGTGGTGTTATTTGATACAATTAGCTTTGTTTCAAACCCACCCACTTCTGTTTAGCTTGATGTCTCAGTCACTACTAATGAGAATTTGATCCCTTTTCCTGGAGAAAGCGGTGCCTGTTAGAGATGTTAATGGTACGGTGTTTACGTACTGGTCTCCGCTGTCCGTGCTGGTTCTGCAGTTTTTAAACAGTTTATAGGAGCAAAACAGCATCCACCTTTCAGAGCAACATGTCTGGTGAAGAAGTAGGTAACTCAAAACTTTATAATGTTCTTAGTAAGAGATTGTTTTGATCCATTGGGCTTCCTCTTCCCCATTTTGTGCCTGGCGGTGGCATTTTATGGGCAGGGAGGGGCTAACCCGAGACAGGAAGCTATTCACATGGACGTTCATGCACACGCAGCCGCCCTGGCTATGTGAAAAAGAGCCTGGAGAACAACACAGAGAAATTGTGTGTGACGTCATACCATAGTCCATCTAAAAAGATACCTTTAGTTCATCATAAAACACTTTTTTAGTTATTTCTAAAATAATGAAATTTCGCTTGTTGCTCCTTTAAACCAGTATAATTTTCTCATTTGATCATAATTGGGCAACACATGGGCACTACTAATTGTCCCCCTTACTTTTTTCATACCAGGTTGTTTTCAACATCACTGTTCCAACTCTTTTTTTAACTCATGTCTTAGCTCAGGAATTGAGCCTACTGTATGTTTCTCTTTTGCCCTTCTTTTCCTAGGTTTTAGACATTTTCTTTACTCAACTACATTTTTAGAAAATAATTAGGGTTTTAAAAGGAATTGCAGTCCGGCTTCAGACTGCAACATGAGACTGAATCTGCCTAATTAAAAGTGCATAGTTACTTTGCTTTTTCCATTTATGGGAGGTGCCTGTCCCGGTGCTGCTGGACCTCACTGCAGCCTTTGATACCATCTGTCATTCTGTCCTTTTGTCTCAATCAACCCACTATGTTGGTATCTGGGGCTCATCACTTAAATGGTTCACATCCTCTCAGACAGACAGGTCTTTCTTATTTATGATTAATAATGTATCTTCCTCTAGTGCTTCTCTGTCATGTGGGGTGCCACAGGGTTCCATTCTTGGTCCTTTTTTTTCTGCTATAACTAGATATAAATATTGGGCTGACTGGCTCATGAGGATATTATTAGTGATTTTTACCAGAGCTGTTTCAGCGCTACGATGAACTCTGAAAGCATGACTGAAACTCTTCAAACTGGAAATAGTCACATGCTTGATTAACAAATATTTTGGTTAAATAGTTTCACAAAAGAAAGGAAGATTGGATACAGGCCTGTAACTTTTTAAGACATCTTAATCAAGAGTAGGTTTACTACAACTTTAAAAGCTATTGGTATGAATCTGTTTACACAGGATAATTATATCTAGAATATGAGCTCAGTAAACTTGGGTAGAGTCAAAAGAACAAAACAGAGCCTAACTTTATGGTATTGGAGTGAAGTTTTGCTAATATTATCAGGTAAATGAGCTGTGAAGCCCATTGGGTTGTCACACAGGTATATCACATAAAGGTGGAGATAAATAGAATATCCTTACTCAGCATTTTGATGGAGATTTGTCCTTTGGTGACTCCCTGGCTGCTTTCTTGCCCTCTTGTCCAAATGTCCCCTCCTTTGAAACGTGATTAATTTGTTGTTGTTCTGTGTTGATCAGAATGCTCTGAAGACTTTCCGTGCCTTGGCCTGCACCGCCACACTAACTTTGAAAACTTCGGGGTGGCCCTGCTGACGCTGTACAAAGTTAGCACTGGAGACAACTGGAGCGGCATCCTTAAAGTATGAATGACTTGGGTTAGGGTTAGACATGCCATGTGGAAATAGTTTGTTAAAATTATGCTGAATTACTTGTTGCAATGAATCTACTAATGTGTAATATTAAACCATTAAATATTCAAATCGTATAATCATTTGGATATTTTTTGTGCTATATAACAAAACTAACTTCCATATCTTTTAAATGACAAAATTAATTCATCCATCCATTTTCTGAACCGCTTAATATATTAAATTATAAATAATTACTGACTAAATAATACACATTAAATTTGGATTGTTGGACTTTGACACTTTTGACTTTTTCCTTCTCTGCCTTGCAGGACACCATGAGGGAGTGCCGGGTCGGCGACAGTAACTGTCCCAGCTACCTGTTCTGGGCCTCTCCCATCTTCTTCACCACATTTGTCATCACTGTCCAGTTTGTGCTTGTAAACCTGGTGGTGGCAGCAATCATGCAGGCGCTGGAGGACAGCACAGAGGTAAAACTGCAATTTATAGACCAGCATAAGCTGGAAAGAGTTCATGACTGATTTAACATATATTCTGTTGAACTCACAGTTTTATATACACTCTATAAAAAGACACAGACACCGTTTTTATTTTGTGATGTAAAATCAGGCTAAATATTTGGTCAGTTTGGGTCTCTAAATGATTTAAGGATCTTCAGCCCTAGATGTTTTTTTTTTTATGAATTTCTTCAATGTCAGAGACCTACATTTTAGTAACAAGTAACATTTCCTAAAGTTTTAAATGAAAGTTTTTGACTTTAAAAGAAAGTATATTTGTAAGGTCAGAGACTGATGTTGGACAAGAAGCACAGGCTTGCGATTTTCACTTTAATTCATCCCAGAGATGGTTGAGGTTGGGTCTCAAATTGTCTCTCGCTCATCCATGTCTTTACGGACCTAACTTTGTGAACTGGTGGAGACAGATAATTCATCCCTCCAGAGAACATGCCTCCAGTGCTCTAGAGTTCAGTGCTGGCAGGTTTACAGCATTGCACTTTGTAATGTAATGTTTGCATGCAGCTGGTTAGAAACTGTTCATTTTTCTTGAGCTAAGCTAAAATGCACAAGAACTTTGGAATTCTGTAGCTGTTGACTCAGCAGAAAGTTGTAGACCTCTGCACAATCTCTACCCCAGTACTTTAATGCTACCTTCAACTTTGTCGCTCCCAGTAATGTTCACTTTGTTATAATACCGCTAACAGTTAACTGTGGAATATTTAGGCGAAGGAAAATTTCCTGTCTGGGCTTATTGCACAGTGCATCTTATCACCGTCCCACGCTGGAATTTACAGATACCGGCCCATTCTTTCATAAATGTTTGTAGAAGCAAGTCTGCAGGCCGTAGTGAGCTGTCTGTTTCACTTCCATGAGGAAAACAGCACAGGAACATTAAATCCAGCACAGACTCAGATAAAGACAGACAATGACTCCTGGATAGGTGTCGAAACATTTTAAGAAAAACTGATCAAAAGTCCAGTTGTCTGTTGTTTTTATTCCATAGTGTTTGTATCCATGCATGAAAGTATGTCAGTTCTGACCCAACTTTAACCAGTGTCAAAAAATGTAATTAGAAAATAATGTTTAATTTCCATCATTGAAATTAAAATAAGGAATCACTCAACTAATGGATGTTTGTTTCTTGGAATAGGAGGTCAAAAACGATCGGCTGAGACTAGTCCCTCCCGTTATTGTTCAACATCAGCCGATCCAGGTCAACTCAGAGGAGAGTGGATAACTCCGGACAAGCACACAGTTTTTTCTTCTAAAACTTCAATAAAGTTTATTTACTAAACTTATGTACCTACCTTTGAAATATTTATATACTTATTTACCTAGACATGATCTGTATAGTTAATTATTGTATGGCCTTACTTTGGTATGATCATAAAGCTTACTAATTTAACTTTTTATAAATATATTTCAATATATGGTTAATTAGAGCAGTTTTAATAACTGATGTTTTACAACACACTGAAATATAGATGTAATACTAATTTAATAGTGAAAGGCCAGGCTTAAATACTAGCGAAATGCTGTAGCGTGAACTTCAACAGGTCATGGTCCTACACGGACAAAAATCAAAGAGAAATTTAAGAAAGGAGAACTCGTTAGGATATTGAAGCAACGAGATGTTTTTGATAAAAAATACAAACAGAGTTTTATGGATGAAGTATTTGTGGTGTCGGAATGTATCCCCCGTTATCCTCCTGTCTACAAATTATCTGATTAAGACGGAGAAGTCCTTGATGGGAGTTTTCACAAATAGGAGATCCAAAAAGTCAAAATTGAAGATTTTTGAAGATTAAATGTACCATATTAAAGCGATGCCTGGTTAGAGGGGAAGATCAAGTTTTTGTAAAATGGAAGAACTGGCCAGATAGATTCAACAGCTGGATCAGAGCCGGGTAAACCTTTCGTGATAATTCACCATGGACCCAATGAATGAGAATGAGGGGTTTTACATCACTCTGCCTTCTAATGCCTGTCATGATGTGTTTAAGAGTAAAACTATTTTGAGTTTCCACGTGAATTTAGCTCAGCATATCAATCTAGAAGGTTTGTGGCATATTTCTTTTCCTCACACATGGCACAACATTCCAGACATTCAGCCTACTTTGAATGGAGGAAGACAAAAGGAAATATTTATGGAGGTTTGAATTTCAAGCCTAGAGAATGGGTCATGTTGGAGCAAATACTAGCTCTCTACCAAGCACATATAAAGTCTGTTTTTTATCATCTGTACTGTTACAGTGACATAGTCGCCCCACAAATAGTAAAATACTTATGCGCCTCTACTGCGCACGATCAAAGAGGATGGAAAATTAAGTCGAATGGTTACTCAGACTTTTAATCCTCCTCATTACCTACCCGTTTCCAAGAAACATATTGAAGATATCCATCCATACATACATTTTCCAACACCCTTATCCCAGTTGGGGTCGCAAGGGGTGCTGGTGCCTATCTCCATTGAAAATATCCACAGAGAAATTAAATTGGATCAGAATGTTCCTATAAATTTCACCTATAGAAAGACCATCATCAGACTAAACTTTAAACTAATGCTATTGCAGCGTACACAGAGATAAATCTTATAGCCAATGAGATATATAATCTGTATGAAGAATAGGTTAGCATTAATTTTATCCTGTTCCTTTACCTCGCAGTATTAAAGACGAAACATCATGGTTCAAGTAACCCTGAGAGATGACCCCCGTGGTTTTGTATTGTATTATGTAGATATTAGTACCGGCCTGCTCCTGCATATCTCTGAAGGCCCATCTTACCCCGGCTTAAGATTTGACAGTAAGGCATAACAATTATCAGAGACAAACATTGAAATATGCATATTTAATTCATTAGGAATTCCCAACGGAGACAAAAGTTACATTGTTACCTACGTGCTTCTCCCAGGCATTGCAGCTTGTGTCTGATCTAAGTTTCGCAAAGACATCCTTTTAATAAACTGGCTGCCCCTCCAATCTCTTCAGCAGGGGGTGGTGTCAAATTTGGGGCTATCTGTTCGAACTAAGAGGCTGTTCTTCTCAGTTAGGGGTCAAGCCAAATGACCTATTCCGGCCATAAACCAAATGTTTATCTTACACTCAAAGGGGGAGACAGTGAAAAACCATGCATTCCTCAGTTCTTTCATATGAATACCTGATTAATATAACAACTAAGATATTTATTTTCCTCAACAATTACCAGAGCCAAGTAGGAGGTGATTTACCCATTTTTTTTATTGGGCTCCTGTAATGCACGGAAGAGAGATAGGATCGATATTTTCAAGTCTATTTCGATTCGTCTCACCTTTACTTAAATCGGGTTTGGCCATCACAAAACCTCACCTCAAAAAAACAGCCACAAACATTGCATCTGACATCACAGGAAAATCTGTGAACAATGGTGCCTCCAAAAATCTTTCATATGGGTGGCCAGATGGGGCCATTTAAATGCTTGAGGTGGCACACTGAAACTAAAAGCCATAATTTCAGGATTTTATTCCACTGTTGTAGTAATGCTGCCTGTAGAAAACTTTTTTAAAGATTTAGGTAAATGCCTACTAACATCGTTTGGTTTATTATTTGATTTTAATGTTATTTTTATCTAATATGTGTAACGTACGATAACTGGACTCAAGATTCAGTCGGAAACAGGACTGTGGCGGCAAGTTATTTATTGAGAGCAGGAAGTGGTTTCTGCGTTTTCGGGACGCGGAGCCTCCTGCGCGGCCGTGAGTTCCTGGACAGAGGCAACAGGTTAGTGATCGGCGTGTAATGAGAGGTTAAGGAGAGGACGGCCAGATCACTAACCTGATGGCGGGGTTTGGCGGAAACAGATTCGAAGGAGGAGGTCCGGCTGCGGAGGGAGTCTGCGGGCTCTGGGCCGTTGAGCGGCCGGGTATCCAGACGGGCGGTCCTCCTTGATCCTTCCAGAGACGAAGTCCACAGACGGTCGGAGCGGCGGTACAGAGGGGCCAAGGCAGAGAATCTAGTCGAAGACAGGTCCAGGGTCCAAAACCAAAGGTCAGTCAAAAATCGGCAGACAGAAACAGACGAGGGTCGGGCTAGCTCGGAGTCAGAGGGAAAAAACGGATCAGGACTGGTAACAGTTTGACAGGCAGATATTTCACAGGCTGGAGGAATCGGGCTTGACGCGAGACACTCTGGCACTGGTGTCAGATCAGTAAGCAGGTTATATAGGGACAGATGCAGGTGGGATCCATGAAGGATAATTGCAGGAAACCCAGAGTGGACAGGTGTGCTGAGTAGTGACTTGGACTGACACCAGTGCTGGGATCATCACAATATGCATAGACCAATAACAATACAGTCAACATTTTGAGTTGAACAACAATTCCTTTTTTCCTATTAGGAATTAGGTGTACATTTATTCATTTATTGAAAAGCAAAACAATTACTAGGGGAAAGTAGATACAGGCAGATACAAATAAAAGCGTGATAGAAGGTCAAAAAGAGCAGATGCCTTGCTGGCTGTGCATACCGCCTTACGGTAAAAGCCGGGGCACCATCAACCAGACGGGGAGGGGGTCTAGAGGTGGGAAAAAACCTTGAAGGCTTGACGGGCTTGATTCGGGAGACATGAAAAGTTGGGTGGACTTTCATGGTTGGGGGCAGATGGAGCCGGACCGCTACCGGATTCACCACCCTGGAGACAGTGAAGGGACCAATAAACCGGGGCGCGAGCTTCTTACTCTCAACCTTAAGGGGAAGGTCCCTTGTGGAGAGCCATACTTTATCCCCCGGTTGGTAAAGTGGGGCTGGAACCCGTCGGCGGTTGGCCGCCCGGGCCTGGACCTGAGAGGACTTAAGAATGGCTTTCCTTGCCATTCTCATGACCCGCTGACACCTCAATGCAGATGAGCGGGCAGACGGGACCCTGAACTCCCTCTCCTCGACGGAGAACACTGGCGGCTGAAACCCGTACACTACATAAAAAGGGGAGAGCCCGGTGGAGCTGGAAGATGTAGAGTTAATGGCGTGCTCCACCCAGGGTAGGTTCTGGCAGTGGCGTGCACAGACATTTTGGGGGGCAGGTGCTCAGGAGGGGGGGGCACTTTTTAGCGCACGTGGAACACTTAATTATAAAAAAAATAATAATAAAATACACACGCATGTTGAATGAAATTTGACTTTTATTTGTAACATTCACTAAATGTGAGTTTTCAATGGAAAAAAGTCACACCACCAACAGAACAGACTAAAGTGTACTACTTTAAAGCAGCATCCTCCTTGGTGCCATGTCTTTAAAGATGTTGATGACCTCGCTGTGGTTTACCTCAATGTCTTTTTCAATGGCAAGCAGAAGAAGGTCAGAGAGCCTTTCTTCTCCACACAGGCTTCTTAGTTTAGTTTTGATGATTTTCAGCTTGGAAAATGATCTTTCAACTGAAGCTGTCGTCATTGGTAATGTTGCATATATTTGGATCATTTTGACAAAGGCAGGAAAGATCAGCTCGCCATTGTTTTCCCTCAGTATTGAACATATTTCTTATAGGTTCTTTGAAGTAAAGCTGGAGTGGAAGACCTTTAGTTCTGTCTTAAGCTGCTCCTCATCTTCTCCATAGAAGATGCAGGCGACCGCGCGAGTTCACGTGACAAAGGAAGAGAGATAGGCTGGTCGGGTGTGCACAAGGAGGTGGCTCATTTCGGGGCATTGTTTCAGTCGTTTTTAATGGTTTAGGTTTTCACAAGATAATTTCAAAACTGACCTCAGTAAGATCTTAATAATATTCAGGGCAGTCAAACTTTTTTACAGTAGCAGGCTACACACTACCAGGTAGGAGGGTGCACTTTATATATATATATATATATATATATATATATATATATATATATATATATATATATATATATATATATACACACTTCAGACTGAACAGTGGCTCTGTGACTACTGTAACAAACAAATAGCAATAGTGTAGTCAGTGTTGCCAAATTAGGCAGGTTTCCAACCAATTAGGCTTTTGAACAAAAAAATTGCTTATGGGCAGATTGTAAAAAATTTCGGAAGCTTTTCATAACATTTGTTGGGCTTTTAGAAAGAATTACTAACAAAATATATCAAAATAGTCATTATTTATTTTTTAAATATGTTGAATCTGTCGATCTAACATCGTCAATGAAAATTAGCTATAATGAATAATATTGATTGTTATAATAAAACAAGAAAAGAATAATGGTTAATCAAGTGTTTGGTCAATGTAAACGCCCAAGAGGGGTTGAGTTCTACTTATCAACTTAAAAATATTTCATGACTGCGTGTAAGAGAAATGTTTAATTGAGCTATACTGAGAAAAATTAAGTTCATATTAAAGGTAGATTTACAACTCATGTTGGGAAGCTATTTATAATTTATTTTTTCTGGGTGAAATATCCTGATTGTTAAAGAGATCTTGTGTTATTTGGTTGTCTGATTGTACATTTTGTTTGGAGCCCATATGCACAGTTTTTTTTTTTTCTTTGCTTCAGCTCAGTTGTGTGCTAATGGCATGTTCTTATGTTTAATAGTTCTGTGCTATTGACATGAGAGAGTTTGAGATTTGGCCTTATTTTTTCTTTTAAGTTGGGCAGGTTTTATGCTGGTTTGGGTTACTGGAAACTAACAGTGACTTAGGGTAACCTGTAGCGCTGTGTCTTAACTCAAAAGTCCAGCATAAGCAATACGCTAATAAACATGAGCGCTGGTGTGAGGCTGAACACTGACTGAAGTAACAATTCTGACTAGAACAGGTTCTTTAATTACAGCAGCTATGAGAACAAGGATCAGAACAAAGCAGAGTTCCCTTCTACCTGCAAGTAACTCAAATCACTTCAGTTTGGCAGTTTTAGTGCTTGGTTCTGCTCCTTGTGCTGCTAGCTGTCCCCTAGCTAACCCTGCTAGCTGTCCTAGCTAACCCTCCTAGTGTGAATGTTTACTCCAGTTTAGACTTCAGCGCTGACATTTCAAACAGAAATTAATAGCGCTGCTTCCAGCTCGCTCTCTGCTTTGTTGTCACTTCTTGTAATTGTTTGGTAATCAGACCAAATTTCCATCCCGCTCTACTGACACCAACGGTGACCACAGCCGAACTGCGGCGGCGACTGAAGGCTATGATTCAGTGTCCCGCCCCTCTCCAGCTGTGATTGGCTAGCATGTTGCCTTCAGTCGTTGATTTGATTGGTTAAATTGTATGATTGACACATCAAAGATAGTATTAAAAGGACGATGGCCACTCAGAGGTAAAGAAAAAAAGAAAAAAAAAAGAAGAAGACGGCTTCCAGTCCAGGGTCTGCTCCGCGCTCACCCAGAAGGCACAAATATCGCTCCATTATATAATCAGGGAAATGTTGACCGGCTACTTTTGACTGCCCTGAATATTAAAAAAAAAAAAAAAAAAAAAAAAAAAAAAACGAGTTTCAAAAGGGCATTTTCGTTGATAAAGGGCAAACTTCCTAGTGCTTTAGCACCACCTAGTGTCTATGTATGCACGCCCCTGGGTTCTGGGCCCACTTGGTAAGATCGGACTCACAGATGAGGCGAAGCTTAGTCTCAACCTCCTGGTTAAGTCTTTCGGTCTGGCCATCAGTTTGGGGATGGAAACCAGAGGACAGATTGACGGAAATCCCCAGCATAGAGCAGAACTCCCTCCAATAGCGAGCCACAAACTGAGGGCCTCTATCAGAGACGATGTCGGTTGGTAATCCATGCAACCGGAACACCTCTCTAGCCAGGATGGAGCCCATTTCCTTGGCAGAAGGGAGTTTGGGTAAGGGAGCCAAGTGGACCATTTTAGAAAATCGATCCACTATGGTGAGAATGACTGAGTTGCCTCCTGAGACAGGCAGGCCAGTAACAAAATCCATAGACAGGCTGGACCAGGGCCAGGGGGGTATAGGCAGAGGCCGGAGCAAGCCGGACGGAGCCTGACGGGAAACTTTAGCCTGGCAACAACTGGGACAGGCGGAGACGAATTCCCTGACGTCTTTACCCAAGGAAGGCCACCAAAACTGAGAGCGGATTAGGCGGAGGGATTTGGTAATTCCAGGATGGCAGTACAGACGGGAACCATGGCAAAGCTTGAGGACCTTGTCCCTCAGGGGTTCAGTGACAAAAAGCCTGTTCTTGGGGCATGCTTCGGGGACCTGGATCCCATCAAGAGACTGCCTGCCCTCACTCTCTAATTTGAGCCTGGTGACGGCACATCTTACTGTGTCTGGTAGGATGAATTCGGGTGTCTTGCTGGGTTCCTCCTCCTCCATCTCAAACATTCGGGACAGGGCGTCAGGCTTAACATTCTTGGAGCCTGGCCTGTAAGACAGGGAGAAGTTAAAACGACCAAAAAATAGGGCCCACCTGGCTTGTCGGGAATTTAGTCTCTTCGCTGTTTTCAGATATTTCAGGTTTCGGTGATCCGTCCACACCAGGAAAGGGACTTTGGAGCCCTCCAACCAGTGCCTCCATTCCTCCAGAGCCAGCTTGACCGCCAGGAGCTCCCGGTTTCCTACGTCGTAGTTGCGCTCTGCACTGGATAGCTTTCTGGAAAAATAAGCACAAGGGTGAACCCGGCCGTCCTTGGCCCTCTGACTGAGAACAACCCCAACGCTGGAACTAGAGGCATCAACTTCAACAATGAATTGCCTCTCTGGGTCGGGGGAGGTGAGAACTGGGGCAGAAGTGAACAAGTCCTTCAGCCGCCTGAACGCCTTGTCTGCTAGATCATTCCAGGAAAACTTCTGCTTACAGGATGTCAAGGCGTGAAGGGGTGCCGCCACTTGACTGTAGTTCCTGATAAACCTTCTATAAAAATGTGCAAACCCCAGAAACCTCTGTAGCTGTTTCCGATCGGCTGGGAGGGGCCACTCAGTGACCGATCGGACCTTAGCTGGGTCCATTGACATCCGGCCAGGAGATAGAATAAAGCCGAGAAAAGAGGTGGTGGTGACGTGAAACTCACACTTCTCTGCCTTTACATATAACTGGTTTTGTAAGAGGCGGAGTAAGACTGAGCGGACCTGTTGTGTGTGAGTAGTTAGGTTGTCGGAGTAGATGAGGATGTCGTCCAGGTACACAAAAACGAATCGCCCAATCATGTCTCTCAGGACCTCATTAACAAGGTTCTGAAAAACAGCCGGGGCATTGGTGAGCCCAAACGGCATGACTAAATACTCATAGTGGCCCGTTGGGGTGTTAAAGGCGGTCTTCCATTCATCCCCCTCCCTAATTCGAACCATGTGATAGGCGTTTCGCAAATCCAGTTTCGTAAAGACTTTGGCCCCCTGGATCTGGTCGAAGGCCATGTTCATGAGGGGGATGGGGTATCGATTCTTTACAGAAATGTCATTGAGCCCCCTGTAATCAATACAAGGGCGGAGAGAGCCGTCCTTCTTCCCCACAAAGAAGAACCCAGCACCTGCAGGAGAGGAAGAGGGGCGAATGATACCAGCTCTTAGAGCCTCGTTAACGTACCTCTGCATGGCATTAGACTCGGGGGCCGACAGAGAATACAGGCGACCCCTAGGAGGAGTTGTCCCGGGTAGCAGGTCGATCTGACAGTCAAATGGGCGGTGCGGAGGCAGGCTCGTGGCCCTGGCCTTATTGAAAACCTCCCTTAGATCATGGTACACAGAAGGAACCTTGGATAAGTCTGGGTAGGTCTCCTCCATGCTGCCATCTGGCTTCTGAAACGGTTTGGCTGACAGTAAACAAGAACCAGAGCAGGAGGGAGACCACCCAAAAATCTCCCTTTTCTGCCAGTCTATTTGGGGGTTGTGTCTCCTCAGCCATGTAGCACCCAGGACAATCGGAACCTGTGGAGAGTCGATTATCAAAAAAGTCAGCCTCTCCCTGTGATTACCTCCGACTAACAGTTCAACAGGTTCCGTGACGAGATGAGAGTGGTTAAGTGGGCGACCGTCCAGTGCCAAAACATTATGAGGAGGTGATCCCGGGAGGAGTTTAATGTTCAGTCTCCTGGCCAGTCCCTCGTCCATAAACTCCGTATCTGCCCCAGAATCAATGAAAACAGAGAGATTGTGAAATTTGGTGGAGACAGTCAGTGTTGCAGGGAACAAAAGATCTGGGGAGGTTGAGAGTTTTGTAAGGCTCATTAGGAAACCCCCTCTACCTAATGAGCCTGACCTTTTACTGGGCAGGAACGGACGCGGTGACCCTCACCACCACAGTACAGACAGAGATCTTGTTGCTGTCTGTGCTGGCGCTCCTCCTTGGACAAAACTGTTTTTCCCAGCTGCATGGGTTCCGGATCAGCTGGACTACGAGAGGCTGACGGCCCAGCTGGAGAAAAAGAAGAGACCCAGGAACGGGGTGGGGGAATGGGTCGATGCTCCCTTCGCCGTTCCATTAATCGGAGGTCGACTCGGGTAACAAGATCTTCTAGCTGCTTGAGAGTCTGGGGATAATCCCGGGTAGCGAGCTCATCTTTTATCTTTCCATTTAACCCCTCAAAAAAGACATCCATAAGAGCCGGCTCGTTCCACAGGCTATTAGCAGTTAACAGGTGAAAGTCAATAATGTAATCAGAGACAGTCCTCTCTCCCTGTTTGAGAGAAAGAAGCCCCCTGGATGACTCCCGGCAGGACAGCACCGGACTGAATTCTCGTGAGAACTCATAATAGGAATGGCTAATCCGGGAGTCATTCTGCCATTCAGCAGCTCCCCACAGTCTTGCCTTGCCGGTCAGCAGGGAAATTACATACGCAATTCTTGAGCGATCCGTAGGGTAGGAAGAAGGCTGCAACTCAAAGTGGATCTCACACTGAGTGAGAAACGCTCTGCATTGTTCGGGATCGCCCCCGAATTGCTGAGGCGGGGGAAGGTGTTTGCGGAAGCGCCGGTGCCGGAGCCTCCTGGCCGCGGAGATGACCTAATATCTCAGCAACGCCCGACTCTAGCATGGAAATGGATTTTTCCACGCCAGCACGCCACTCAGCATCCGATGAGGAGTCCATCTTTTGGCCAGAGTGTACTGTAACGTACGATAACTGGACTCAAGATTCAGTCGGAAACAGGACTGTGGCGGCAAGTTATTTATTGAGAGCAGGAAGTGGTTTCTGCGTTTTCGGGACGCGGAGCCTCCTGCGCGGCCGTGAGTTCCTGGACAGAGGCAACAGGTTAGTGATCGGCATGTAATGAGAGGTTAAGGAGAGGACGGCCAGATCACTAACCTGATGGCGGGGTTTGGCGGAAACAGATTCGAAGGAGGAGGTCCGGCTGCGGAGGGAGTCTGCGGGCTCTGGGCCGTTGAGCGGCCGGGTATCCAGACGGGCGGTCCTCCTTGATCCTTCCAGAGACGAGGTCCACAGACGGTCGGAGCGGCGGTACAGAGGGGCCAAGGCAGAGAATCTAGTCGAAGACAGGTCCAGGGTCCAAAACCAAAGGTCAGTCAAAAATCGGCAGACAGAAACAGACGAGGGTCGGGCTAGCTCGGAGTCAGAGGGAAAAAACGGATCAGGACTGGTAACAGTTTGACAGGCAGATATTTCACAGGCTGGAGGAATCGGGCTTGACGCGAGACACTCTGGCACTGGTGTCAGATCAGTAAGCAGGTTATATAGGGACAGATGCAGGTGGGATCCATGAAGGATAATTGCAGGAAACCCAGAGTGGACAGGTGTGCTGAGTAGTGACTTGGACTGACACCAGTGCTGGGATCATCACAATATGCATAGACCAATAACAATACAGTCAACATTTTGAGTTGAACAACAATTCCTTTTTTCCTATTAGGAATTAGGTGTACATTTATTCATTTATTGAAAAGCAAAACAATTACTAGGGGAAAGTAGATACAGGCAGATACAAATAAAAGCGTGATAGAAGGTCAAAAAGAGCAGATGCCTTGCTGGCTGTGCATAATGGGATTAAATGCTAAACTGATGCTACTACAATTTACACTGGCTAGTGGGATGGCCAGTGGGGTGGCCAGTACATGGCATGGGGGGGGCATGGCCACCCCTGGCCATCCCCTGGTGGTGCCACTGGCTGTGAAGAAGTTACCCGGAAATGAACAAGATGGGTCAGGGATTATGGTTCTGTCCCACAGAGCCAGAAAAAGGCCCCCGGGAGAACATGTGTGGGGTCTGGATAAATGTGTCGGAGGGGGAAAAAATAAATCAGTTGTTAAGGGCAAAACCAAGGGAAGGCAGTCTGTGCAGAGCAGGGATACATTTCATTAATTAAACACCCAGAAGTCATGGCTCTTTTGTATCAGAAATCTACAGAATGCGTCCTGACACAGCTGGATTTATTTTCAGATCCCATGACCCAACTTTCTATAGAGGATAAGGTCTATACAGAAATCCTTTCCCTGTCTGCGATAACAGGCCTATAGACTTTTTTATACCCGGAGCGAAAAATATTTTGATCTGAGTGACACCCTGCTTCATCTGCATGCCCAGATCAATAACAATAATGGGAGTAACATAGCGGAAGTTGCGGTCGTTGGTCGCGTTAATTACGCTCTGAATAAAATTTTTAATCAATGCGATGTTATTCTGGGGGATAGGTTGATTTAGCGCTACCCACCCACACAGAGCTATTATTGAGACCATACTGAACTATTCGAAAGAGGCTTTAAAGAGTCAATTCAGCGCCAGTCTGTATTTTAAAAATATTGCGGGAACTTTAGACTTTATCATGGTCGTAAATTACCATAATAACGGTTTAAATAAAAGTCCCGCTTTTACCTCTGAATCCAAGGAGGTTCACCTGCTGGGACCTCTCCACTGAGATATTTTTCAGCGAAAGACTCCTGCTGAACTCTGTGGAAAAGAGAATTAAATTAACCAGAGCCAGTGATGCCTTTTGTCTCATGGGCGCCTGTGACTCCACCTTACGGTTGAAAATACTGGGAGCTTCTGTTTTTGTTAAAAAAGTCAGAGTTTCTCGAGCTATTTACTTAAGTCATGCATCGACTTTGTTGAGAGGAAACGCTCTGTATCCATTGTCATGCGTGAATGTGAAAACATACTCTATCCCTGAAAATGTCATTGTGTGTACTCAAGAGAATCTCTTTCTCAGAACAATGCCTAAATATGTTAGGCCTGCAAATTCTGGGGGGTGAAGGTCTGATCAAAGGCTCAGCTGTGGAAACAGCAGAAAAAAAAGGTTTTTTTCAAATACAAACATCACAGGAAGTCCAGTCAGGGAATGTAAACAGCACAAAATGGCAGACAGTCTTCTTGTTAAGCACAAAGTAGCTGACAAATTTTCTATTAAACTCACCAATTTCCTCGGCTTGTTCATGACTCCTCACTCCAGCGTCCGGAGCACCATTTCGGGGTAATGTGTTAGCAATTTGTACCTGGAGCGGTCATCCTGAAGAATTTAAAGTTTGTGTTTTCTAGAGTAGAAGAATGAGTGAAGAATCAGTCTATAGGGAGCCTTGTTTACCTCTGTTTATTGGGTAGAAGGGCAGGGGGTAGAAGTGGAATGGTTCTAGAGGCGGGTCTTGCAAGGCGGGGATGTCATAGGATCGTCCTCAGTATTCCCCATTTCTTGGGGTTGGAAAATAGCGATCTTACATGCTGCATCCGTGTTATCGAGGATGGCTTAGCCTAGTTCTTCATACGTTTCTGTCGCAGCTAATCCAATGACACAAGTCTGAAAATTATAATTTCAAGTCTTTTTGAGTCTTTAATAATGTTGAAATACATGTTAAATGTAAATAATAGAGCATGTGTTCTTTTTAAAGCAGTATTTATCTCAAAACATAATGAAACCAATGCAACTGACCTTACAAAACAGTAAAATTAAACTTAGCTTCAAGAACAGTGCTACTTTGAACTATATTTTCCTAGAATATTAAAAAAAGAAAGCTGAACCCCACTCGCCAGTGTAAATTGTAGTAGCATCAGTTTGCCGTTTTATCCCATATCCACAGTCAGCGAGGCAGCCGCTCTTCTTGACCTTCTATCGTGCACCCTCCCATCCCTCACTCCCTCCCTCCCTGCCATCGTACAACTCTGCGTGTGCCAGCTTTCCAATGACGATTTTAAAAGGAATTACTAGAGAAAGCGAACCAAAATGCCAGTATGTAAATCAGTCAAATTATTTGTTTGTAAAAGCAGAGGGGGAAATGTGTATTGCAACAGTATAGTTAGGGTTGGGAATTGAAAAGATTTTCACAATTCCGATTCTCTTATCGATTCTGTGAAACGATTCAATTCCTTTTCGATTCTCTTTTCGATTCCAATTTGGGGAAAAAAGGAGAACAAACAGTTTGATGATGAGCATCAACATTGTTTACTTAACTATCACATGACCTTACAAACTAACAAGGTCAAGATGTCCACAGAAAATGTGCAACTGGAGTAACATTTATATTTGGTTAAATAAAAAAGGAATATAAGAACAAACTTAAATACAGTAGATGAGTTGTTTAGAATACAAGAAAATGTAAGTTTGTTGTGACAGTTGCTTAATAATCTCTCTCTTCAGATAATCATCTAAATCTAATGGAGAAGCCATCCGATTAATGAAAAAGCATTACTGTACAATTTTGGGAAATAAACTCATCTTCCCCTAATTTAAATTGAACAAGCGTCACCGTTCTCTCGCTTCCGGAACTGCGGAGCAACTTCGTAGCATGTTTCGTTACATCCATTGCAATAGCTAGAATCATGTAAGAATTCCAGCTACCAGTAGTTCTAATTAAACATGCTACCAATGAAGGGCTGGATTAACGAGAAAGGCACACTCCCTTAATAACCCCAAAGAGAGGTAGGAAATTGGTTTACTTCCAGAAATGGCATATGATTTACTAGGCACCACATTAAGCACAGCGATCTGCTCCTGCAACACTGAGGAAGAAATGTGGAGTGTCACACATGAAAGCCTTGAATTTGACTTCTTAACTCCGATCTCATGTCTGCCTGAATCTGTTGCATGTCAGTCCGAGTCCATTTCAGGTGCCACAGCCTGGTATCAAACATCTTTAAGGTAAAACACACAGTTATTTTTAGTCATATACTACTGAACAAATTTAATGGTATGTGATGTTGGATGACATGTTTCCTCATATTTTTATTTTTCTCCATGTTTTGAGCACTCAGGCAAATGAATCAGGAGATGGTACAACATTTCTTAAGGCAGCCGAATTGAGCGTATCCCAGTGCACAGGTTTGCGGTTTTGAAAAATATTCTAATTTCTATAAAAAATTTTGCTATGTAACTGATATGTTCCTTTTAAACATGAATTTCAATTCTATTATGCACAGGACCGTATTGCTCATAATTAAACAGCAGCAAGTGTATTTTACTATATCTTCTATGGGCAGAAAATCCATTGGGGTGGGAATACTTTCACATGCTCCACTTACATTTAGGTTTCTGTGAGTTGTCTCTCTGATTAACAACTGCATGTCATACATTTAAACATAAAGGTTAAACACAATATTTTATCAGTATGTAAGTAACTTGGAATATCCAGCATTCTCACAAAATCGAATTGCTGTGTGCAACTGAGGCCATCAGTCTACAAGTCAGCATTTCAATAGGTATTCTGATCTTACACAACTTTTGAAGGACTTCTTGTAGATCTATGGTATGAAAAAAATTGCATTATGTTTTGATTTGAATTCAGGATATAAGGCAGTGTTTTTCATACTTCAACACAGAAAAGCACTTGTAGTTAAGTTTTTGTAACAAAATTACTTTTGTTCCATGGAGGGAAAATTAGGATAAAATAAAAAAAAACTACATAAAATGGAAAAGGGTAGGTATGTCACTGCGTTATAAATTAGATAACGTTTTTAAAAAAAAACCAAAAAAAAAAACAAAGAATTCTCTGGAATGTTGGTTCAGTCTACTCCCAAACACAAGCCTGGACCATAAATTAGATTTAATGTGTCGGAAAAGCCCGTATCTGCTGGAGGAAGATTCTAGAAGGGTTAAACAGATGGGTTTTTGGAAACAGGCCCACAGTTTAAGCAGTACAATAAAGTGAATGTCAAATGAAATAGAAAAACTATATAAACTAAGAAAAACTGGATAAAATAGACAAACAGAGAAAAACAGAGGGTAACTTAATGTATAACTAAACTAATTTTATTAAAGACCCTGTTAAAATAGGATTCAAAGCCACATATCTCGTGTTGGAGTTAACTGGATCAGGGTTTGTAACAACTGGATACAATGATAAGTGAACAAAATAGGGGTTTGGTACAAAACACATCAAATGATGCATAAGGGTGGATGCAGGACTTTTTGACATGAGGATGGCATCTATTGAAGGTAAACCAAGAGAGGAATTCATTGCAAGGGGACTACATTTTATGAAATTACCTGATGGGGGTTTGCTTTTTCTGTCAGATTAAAAATAGGAACTTTTTTGCAGCATGGACATCTGAGTAGGGGGTAAAGGGTACATAATTTAATGGAGTGGTGACATGCTGAGAAGTTTTGTGTGCAATGTCTGGTAATTTTTTAATTCCAAAAACATTTTTACAGAATAAATGTACTTTGATTTCAAAACTGCATTAACTATTTTTTGATTTTACAGTCAAGGGGATTCTCAGCAGAGATTAAAGTATGTGTAGTTGCTGCATTTTCTTACAGGACAATCGGAAGCCCAGCGTAAGGAAAGAGAAATTGCGATAAAGTGTCTCATTAACTATTACATTTATAAAATAGGTTTCCCATAGGCTGGAGATGGAACAATGGAAGGTGGTAAGGATTAATGGGGATAATTCTAAACACAATTGGCAAACATTCTGTGCACAGTACAAATTGAAAAGGGGGTTAAAAGCTTCGATGGGTGTTTCTTGTGGGAGTGTTCAGTTAATTTCATTACAGGATATTATTCCATATGACTGAAAGGAGTTTTTCGGGACCGAAGTCAACCTCCGGAATTACAGGTAGCACACGACATTTAATATCTAAAAGATTGTCGTGTAAGTTTCAGGTTGTATTGGAGACATAAAATTAGGAGAGTCCAGGAATGGGAGGGGAAGTCCACTGACCCCCGACCTCGAAGGAGTGCGCGCTAAGGTCATCAACAGACAGATGTGGTGGGCCAGAGGTCAAGGGCCCATCGGATTCGAGAGCTATAGGCCCGTTTACACTACACTTTTTTAACCGAGCCGAGCCGAGACCAGTCTGAGCTTGGATCAGTTAACCAAGATAAGACGACTGTTTGCACACCATACTATCCCGGTTCCTTGGTTGCTCATTGCCTCCTAGTGGCGATCTGTGGTACTACCGCTCTCTGGGATTGAAGGCAGAAGCAGCAAAACAAAACAGCGGCGCCCCGTAACATTCAGGAAGTAATGCTTGATATTGTGATATTTCGGTGTTTGTGGAGAGTCAGGGGAAAAAGGCAACCATTGGTGAATTTACTTGAGAGAGTCGGCTTTTGGGAAGTGGATGAGACAAATGAACGTCTAATAAGGATTTACAGACGCAGGAAACAACGACAGACACTGAGGTTCATCACACTGCTAAGCAGAATCATCACTGGAAACCGTGTGGCACGGTAAGGAAGCTAGTATTTTTATGAATGTCTGAAATTTGTCTGAATGGAGTGTGAATCGGGACGTGCAGCCAGACACGCCGGAAAAACCGCGGACAGTCAGCTGACTGTAAGGGGATGACGCGGTCTGCTCATGCGCTCTTTATCAGAAAACCGGGCCAGAAAAAAAACCAGGCCGAGACCTGCTCAGGAACTGGTCTGCAGTTAGCGCTGTCCGGTTATGTTTAGCGTGGTTCAGTCTGCTGACCGTTTACACACAAGAGTTATCTCGGTTACCGAGCTCGGACTGGTCTCGGCTCGGTTAAAAAAGTGTAGTGTTAACGGGCCTTATGTGTACCAGCCATAGAGAGTTAAGGGAACAACACCGGGCCAGCTTTCGGGTCAGACTGGCTGACTGGAAGGGTTTTCAACTACCGCCCACCTGCACCAACGGGTGACAGGGATGCTCGACACACCGATTGCCACTCGCTGATGAGGCTGCTGGATTTTTATTTTGTTTCTGTTTTTTATTTTTAATAAAATGATTCACATACAGCTCTGTGGAGATCGCGGTGGGAACATTGACTCTTTAAACTATCTTCTTTAAGGGCGAGGAGAAGACATCTCTGAGACGCAAGACATCATAACAACAATTGAATGCATTGTCTAAAAAAAAAAAAGAAAAGAAAAAGTTTTTTGTAATCACTGTAATTCCCATATGAGTTACATATTCCTTGGATGTTAAATGCTAGTATTGTTAGAATCTTGGTTTTGCATTGCATGATAATCTGGTTTTTACTCTGTGGTTTGATCTGAGTGTAGTGCTTTTACAGGTTATATTAATTTCTAAAAATATATGTTGTTAATCTAGGTTAGGAATCTTAAAGTCATATTTAGATCATATAATAGTTTCTGGTAGTTGCAAAGTTATCTTAGCTTTGCACCTCTCGGACAAAGGTGCTTACTTTTCTTAATTCTAGGAGGTTATTAGCTTATACTTGGGTTATTTTACATTGAAGGGGTAAATTTGAACTTCATTTGATTTCATAAGTCGCCAACAGAAGGGAACGGTGGGTTACAATATTACATCTTACCATTTACACTTTGTTTAAGGGTTTCAAGACATGGACTTAGTTTAGCCTATTTATTGGTTTGATCTGTGAGATCAAAACAGAGGGAAATGTTAAGCAAATATCTTAAGGGGGTGGTGAGAAGGAGAGGGGGTCAGTCCTCCTCCCCCTGAGCGAGCAGGAGGAGTTTTAAAGTTGATAAAAAGAGTCTTTGTCCAGAACTTACTTCAGACAGACTTTGCGACCGCACGGTGAAATCATCTTGATTGGTAAATGTATACTCTGTCTCCATATTTAATTTCCATGAATTAAATATGCATTTAAACTGTTCTACCTTTTGATTAATGTTTTCTCACTTGCGGCCAAATCCGGAACCGGGGTAAGATGGGTTTTCAATAGACATGTAACAGCAGGCCAGTAAACCCAATCTTTAACAACAGCCAGTGATGTAAAACTAGCTACTTACCACCAGAGTTGCCTTCAATGCTGGTCGTAACTTTAGCTTCTGTCCGGTAAGAATCAAAAACACGGCATTCGTTAAAATGTATGACATGTTGTATGCGCAGGTGTTTCTGCCTGTTGGATGTATTTCCTCCCGCGGATATAGTTGCCACTTTGCAATGATTGCAAAGCGCCTTGTTGCCATCTTTCTCTTCCTTAAAATGAAACCAAACTTTCGACCGCTTCCCCCGATGGGGCGCCACTTTTTTTTGTTTTGCTTTAAGCCTGGTCAAGTCATGCGCAACTTACGTACACATGCTTACCGAATGCCGTGTGTGTAACTTGCGTATAAAACGTGGCGTGACATGCGTAAAAAAAACGTTGTGCTACCGTTGTGCTGCTCAGAGCCGCGGCACGATGGAATCGAAAAGAGAATGGTTAAGCGAGCTGCCAAACGGTGCCACGGAATTGGAAAACACGGAACCGGTTCTGAACAGGAACCGGTTTTCGATTCCCATCCCTAAGTATAGTGCAGTTTACTGTTACAGCAGCTTTTTGGTGTGTTTTTGACAAGTTTTGACAGAGTTACGTAGATAATGTCGGTAGCTGGTGCTTGTGTATGGTTTGTCCATTTTCAGACAATAAAGAGAAAGCTCACAGACAGCTCTTCTTATTTTAAGAAGAAAATAAAGAGATGGCAGGGGAGCAATAGAGGCTCAGTGAGGTAGAGGAGGAAGAGAGCAGCATGACAGGGATACAGTGCCAGCATTAGTAGAGCACAGTGACAAGGAAACACTGCAGACAGCAGCAAACCAGGGACAGTCAGCACCATTGATCACAGAAGCATGTCAGAACTCAGTGAAAGCAGGGGCTCAACCTGTTCCTGGACCGACAGGTGAAGTTATGACCACATGGCCATAAAAATGAAATTAATGACTTGCCTAGATAGTAACATCATCTGGAGAAATGTATGTTTTGTTTAGTGTGTTTCCATGAAATCACAAATCATGACATAATCAGACTTGATTTGTCTGAATCAAAATGCCTATAGGCCATTATTACAGCTATAATTGATCATTACTATGGAGAGGTTATTATTATTGTTATTCTGCTGTGCCATTACACACTGTTTTAATTTATTTAATGTTTAATAAATAACTCTCTGTCTGTTAGGTAGTGTCCAGTGAATGTCAGCCCAAACAGCTGATATTAGGACAATAGTTGAAAGGAATGATTTGAGCACTGGTCTTCTTTTAACAGCAAACTCTGCACACATACAGAATAAATGGGTGACAATTTCTTTTCAAAAATTAAGATAAAAAGAAGGTAAGGAACTATGTACATACAAAGTAACAAACTGTCATGGTTTAAGTTTTGTCTTGCTTCTTTGTTAGTTTGTAGTTCACTTAGCTCTCCCTTGCTCAGCTTTAGTCACTCCTCTGGACACTAATTAGTTTTCATTCCCGTCACCTGTCAGGCAGCAATTACCCCTGATCTCTTGCCACCTGTGTTCACCTCTTTATAGGACTCACCTCATTCTGTTCTCGTCGCTGGTCCATAGCGTTCACCCCCGCTCTGTCTCTGCCAGAATTCTTGTCAGCTCAGTTTTTTTGTTACAGTCAGCCTGAAGACTTCCTTTAACTTGTTTTTTTTGTTACAGTCAACCAATAGACTTTCCGTCAGCTTTGTTTTGTTCCAGTCTCAGTCTAGATCAAGCTCAGCTCTGTCCCCACTCCTGTTCTCATCTCCTGGTGAGCTGTTCCGGTCTCAAATCCACGGTTCAGAGGTTCTGCTCTCCAGTGCGCGGCTCAGAGGTTCTGCTCTCCAGTGCGCGGCTCAGAGGTTCTGCTCTCCAGTGCACGGCTCAGAGGTTCTGCTCTCCAAGACCTCAGCTCAGATGCTCTGTCCTGGTCGCTAGTCTTCGGCTCCAGAGTTCCTCCCGGTCAGTCTCTCCACACGCCTCCTGCCGGCCAGCTTCTGCACCCAACACCTCCGTCTGTTGAATGACTCTGGTCCCATCATCATCCATCTTCCACACTTTTCAATGAAGTCACTCTTAAGAACTAGCTCTGTGTGTGTGTGCTGTGTCCGGGTTCATCCTAGACAAATATCATAACACAAACAGACAAAATAAAATGGTTGAACACCATCATCGGTGTTCCCTGGTGAGGTGTTCCGGGCACGTCCCACCGGGAGGAGGCCCAGGGGAAGACCCAGGACACGCTGGAGGGACTATGTCTCCCGGCTGGCCTGGGAACGCCTTGGGATTCCTCCTGAGGAGCTGGCCCAAGTGGCTGGGGAGAGGGACGTCTGGGCCTCCCTACTGAAGCTGCTACCCCCGCGACACGACCCCGGATAAGCGGAAGACAACGGACAACGGACCATCATCGGAATGATTCAGTGAATCCTGGTTCACTGCATCTCACCAAGGTTCATCTTAAAGAATGTGAAATGAGGTTAAATTAACTTAACTAATTTAGAACAACATTTGGTATGTGTTTCAACCTATTCATAATGCAAATCCTAAGTTAAACAAAACATTATTTGATAAAATAACATTTTAAAGAATCAGTTGCTCAGTAAAATCTGTAACGTTAGGACGTTGATTTTATAAATGAGATTATTAGCAATCAGTCGCTAAATGGGTTAATTCTAAAGTTTTACAAAACACATTTAAATTAACATTAATGTTCCATATCAATGCGTAATAACGCTCATAGCACTTGAACGATGGCGGAGCGAAATGAAACAAACCTTATGTTTAAAACTAACCGAAGTTGCATGGTAGCCCGAATGATAATAGCATGGTAAGCTATAGCATTATGCAAGAGGACATTTGGCATTAATTTTAAAAGGCCCTAAGTTCTATTTTGGTCGTAATGAGCAGACCGGAAAACACAAACATTAATATCCCATCAATGTATAAAACCCTTATGGAAATAAAGTTTGTTGTTGGAAGCAGTTGAAGCAGGGAGGATGAAGGCTGGTTGTCTGACCAGCTATCTGCGTCTGGCCCGGAAAGTGGCCATGAGGAGGCAGCTCCGGGTCCTAGGCCATAGGAAACTCAGCACTGCGGGGCAGCAGCATGTGTGCTTTGGGGCTGCAGGAGCAATAAAAAGGAATTGGTGTTCAACTCAAAATGCTAACTTTACTGTTATTG
Organism: Fundulus heteroclitus; assembly: GCF_011125445.2. Classification (NCBI taxonomy): domain Eukaryota; kingdom Metazoa; phylum Chordata; class Actinopteri; order Cyprinodontiformes; family Fundulidae; genus Fundulus; species Fundulus heteroclitus. The sequence continues at coordinate 5,280,341 of NC_046365.1, forward strand.
GTATATGCACATTAGATCATTAGTAACATTAGAATTCACCCAATAAACCAAAAGATATGAGTAGGTGTTTATGATAGTTTTCTACAGGCAGGTTTACTACAACAGTAGCATAAAATCCTGAAATTGGGTATTTTAGTTTCAGGGTCTCATCTGGCAACCCCTATGAAAATTTTCTGGAGGCGCCACCGATTTAATCAAAACAGTATAAATGTGGAGCGGTATGCTGATGTTGCTTGTTAGAAAATGCTGTTTTGACAGATTTTTCCTAATAACAAATACAGTTTATGAAGGGGACTGCTTAGTTGATTTTGACATATTTAATCCCATTTAATCTTAGCTCCTCATAGAAAACTTCAGTGTACATTTCTTACAAGGCATGCAATTAGGTAATGTGTAATTCATACTGGACATAATATGCATAAACCACTCATAGTGGGGGGGGGGGTATACTGAAATAATGAATGGAATTTAACAATTGCGAAATTATGCGGGTTTCATTGCAGCAAATGAATATTAACCGAGGTATGCTGTTCTGATGGGTATGGTGAACCGTCAGAACCCCAGCATTAACCATGCCCTGTTGATAGGGGAGGCCAAACTGCATGTGGGATTAAATGTGCAGAACAGCACATCCCAAACCGCTGAAGAGCCTGAAGAACCTCTACCTCACTAGCCTTAGAACTGAGACAGCTCTTCAGATGAACAGCCAATAGTTTCCAGCTACAAGTCCAGAAGTCTGGTTGTTTTGTTATTTTTAACCCTTTTGTTTGATTTGCCATGTTCTGGATGATCGAGAATCATCACCAGCATATCGGTAACAGATTCAGCTCACAGGCTCATGTTCAGAGTTCTGTTCGGTAAAACTTCTTACTTGTTTTAGGAGGAGGAGGAGGATAAATGTGACTGCTCCTGTAATATTCTGTTCTGGTTTATCTTTATTATTTGGTTAAATTTAGCTCTTTCCTGTTTTCTGTGTTCTGTTTAGGCTTATTTGTATCTTTAGACTTGTTCTGTTTGCTCCCTTGATCATTTCCACCTGGTTTTAGTTAATTGGTCCCTCCCTGCTACCTTGTCTGCCCGCCTATTTAAACCTCTCTTAGTTTTCAGTTTGTTGCCGGGACTTCACAATCACTTCATTGGTAAGAGCCCTCCTGCCTTTTGTTCTTGTCTGACCTGTTCTTTGTTTTTTTGAGTCTGCCAAGCTTTTTGATGTTGGGATCATCAGCAGCCTGGAACCTGTCTGTTTGCCTGTTTAATTCTTTCACCTTCAATAAACACCTCAAAAGGATTACTATCGTGTCTGGCTGAGCTCTGGGTTCATCTCTACACAAATCATCACAGCTCCATATAAAAGGCAAATGTGATTGTGACAAGACAGGATTTCATGACTGGTTCCAGAGGTTCTGATAGCCCCAGAGGGCACGGTTCAGGTTGGGTGGTGGTGGCAGCTTGAAGTGCTCAGAGAGTTTTCCAAGACTCGGCTGCAGGTGAGAACAGGCTGGCAGGTAGGCTTCAGCAGACGATGACTGGGAGGCCGATCTGAGTCGAGGTGGGTCATCGCGTCTCAGGAGGTGACTGAAGAGATCCAGCGTCTCAGGATGGAAGCACATTCACAGGATTCAACCCAGGAAGCACAGAGGGTAGACAGGGTGAGGCTCTAAAAAGTGAGTCACTGTTTACTCAAAAGGAGATTTGACTATCTCTGATGGTCAAGCTGGCAGCTCCCTGTATCCTCGGCACTCTGATGACGGACATGCAGCCTGTCTGGCCATGCTGGTGGAGAGAACTTGCTGCTCAGGAGGACGTCACTGAAGCACACCCACACACGTCCAAAATCATGACAGAAAATGCCCAATCAATGTGAACTTGTGCGTTTGGTTCCTGCCATTAACAATCACTGAAACTGTATTTTGTATTATCATTCTGTACTGAAATGCAAGTTTAAAAACGGAAAATGAGCGTTCATGTGCGTCCAGGAGTACACTTTTGATCACAAGTGTGTCTGATTTCAATGTGCTGCTTGTGGACTATCTGTAGTTTTTATACACAACAACACTGGCAGATCTAAGCCTGAGAAGAGAAGCAACTTCAGTAGAAAAGCAAAGGTGTTAAACTTTGTTCCACTCTGAGAGCTTGAGGAAGAGTCTAACAATGAGTTCATTTGTTACGGAGCTGGCAGAGAGAACATGTGGGGGCAGCTGATTATCAGAGCTGCGCTATGTGTGTGTGTGTGTGTGTGTGTGTGTGTGTGTGTGTGTGTGTGTGTGTGTGTGTGCTGGAGGGTAATCAGGCAGGTTGGAGCTTCCTGTCAGTGTTGAGTCCGTCCACACCAGACGTCACAGGCGGACAAACTGGATCTGCAGCTTACTGCTCTGCTGTTTGCTTCCTGCAGATGAAAATGGCTGAATCACACGGGCTAACAGCACAGGGCCGGAAGGTAGGCTTACACACTTGGACAGCAAGTAGTTTACACTTAACCAGAAAAAAAAAAAACTATAAAATAACTCTGCCTCCTATTCAGTTTTGTAGATGTAGTGGAGCCTGTCTGGTGGCAGCTAAGACTGGAGCTATTTACTTGGTTTGGTTTTGAAAAGGAATGTGAACCTGTTTTTGTCCCAGCTGGTGTCAGGCAAAAATACAGAAGATCCTTTTTGAAAACTACCAAAATAAAAGCTAGGTTTTATCCTTTTTTTCCAAATTAAGTTTCTGAACAATTATTTGTGAACTTTCTTTGACCGGGTAAAGCCCCATTAAGATTCAAAATCTCTTTTCCAAGAGTGACCTGGCAAGACGGCAGCAGAGTTGCAATAAAACAGCATTAAAACCAAATACATTAATACATAATATAACATGGAACAAATCTGGGAGCACAAAATAGTACTAAAGTACTAACTTAAAAACAATTACAAGAAGTCTCTTTCCTGGTCCAGTAAGATTGTCTTGAATTTCCCAACAGTCACCGGCTCTGTCTGTCTTTCTGGAATTCAGTCCTAAATTTACGTCCATTGTTGCAGTAAAAAATGTCCTGGGAATTCAGCAAACTGTTTGTGTTTTAGGATCTGGGACTTTCAAGGCAGAGCAAGTGTAATTATATAGCACATTCCAGTGGAATAGTAGGTCATTCAAGAAATGTCTTCATCGTGGGATATTGAAAAGATAAACGCTGACAAAAAAAAAAGGAGCACCCAGAAGGATGGATCTGATTTGAATATAATGTAGAAATAAAGACCAGTGGTGGGTATAATACCTGTTTTCCAAAGAGTTGGCACATCCAGAACAAACACTAGAGGACACTAGTTGTTGCACGGTGAATGGAGGGTTCGTGTTATAGGCAGCAGATGAAGCCCCCAACAGTTAGTTGCAACACTGTGTGTGGAGTTTTCACCAGACACACTCCTTGATGCTCTAGACAGCACTGAGTTTGACAGGCGTTACATTTAGGGTTTTAATCAGGCTTGGCGCCACCGTAGCAAACCACGCTGCTTCCAAAACTGACTGACACCAGTGATTCCAGGCACTCACGCACGCCTAGTCACCTCACAGTTGTGAGGAATACGAATACTCTGCCATTCTGTCGAGAGGAGACCAGACGCACACACAAAATCCGACCACTATCAAACTCCATCAAGTGCTTGTAATGCTGTGAAAGGAGAAATCCTCTGTTTTATGTGACTGCCGGACGCTCCAGCAGCTGCTATTTTACCAGTGACACCCTCATGCGTGCCCTCTAGTTTTTATTCCACAAATGGCAGCTCTTTACAAATGCAATCCTTTTCAACCCTTTTGCTGGCCTGCATCTGCTGCATTATCATCCAATTCAGACTAGTCCTGCTGAATGCTCAATGATTTCCACATTACAGCTATAAATAGCAAAAATCCTCAGTTAGCTGCCTTTCACTTTAATCGATGCATCCACCTTTTTGTTTTTGAAATAAATCCCCGGAAAAGTTGACACTAAAAGCTTTTATTTTGAATTTTGAATGTAAAACTTCCTGTTTGACCGGGGCTTGAATGTGGCACATGGTGGTCACAGGACAGGAGGCTTTACGTCACTCTGAACTTAGTACCCTGCAAGCAAAGGCAGAGACTGTAAACAATGAAACGGCTACAGATTAAAAGGTTTTCTTCACACATAGGAGCTATTTGTGACTGAACACAAAATAATTAAAACAGACTTCGAAAGAAGCCCAGCAAAGTTATTATGCATTTATTTCCTTCCTTTCAGAGATGGAGTTTACCACAAAGACAGGAGACGGATCAGAACAAATTGGGCTCTCGGTGTCTGGATGGAGAATCTGATAGAACCCTGGTAAAAAAAAAAAAACACTGAAGGCAGCACATGTAAACCCAGCAGATAAACACAGAAAAAAAGCAGCAAAACTTTTTACAGTTTTATTTTTTGCAAAATATCATGAACATGTAGGGTGTAATCATAACTTAGAAGACTATAGCTGTGGAAAATACAAGCAAATAAATCAATTAAAATAAATAAAACATCAAATTGTATGAGATAAGTGAGTCATGTGAGAGTATTAACTGTTTCTCTGGCTTATTGCACATTTCTTTTCTTATTGGTCTTGTTTTAGAGCACACTTAAAAACGGCAGGTCAGCAAACTGCCAATCTCTTCTTTCAAACCTCCCTTCAAAGTTTGAGTTAAACAGTGTGTGATTGGTATCCTGTTAGCACAAACCTACTCTCTTAGCCGTTGTAGAACAGCAAAGGTACAGGTGATTGATGTAATAGTATAATAGGTGTTGCAATATTAGCTAACAAACATGGCATTTACCTAAGCCTTTCCAAACTTGATAGTTTTTAAGTGTCACAATTAGGCATGTGCAAAAACAAAATTCTGATAGCATGATATGAAAATTGTGCTCCTTTAATTTCCTGCTGAGCTGGATGAAAGATCTAAAAGCATCATTTTATGTGCAGAACGTGTCAAACTTAGATTTAAAGAAATGTAAATTGTCTATCTATTGCCATGGAAACCTTTGTGTGTGCAGACAGTTCCTTTCAGAGGTCAAATCTCAGGTGGACTGCAGCCGGGGAAGAAGGTTATAGTGGTCGGGGTTGTGGATCCCCGTCCTGATCGGTAAGAATCCTTTGCCCTGTTGGTAATCTGTTTTGTCTGAAGTCTTTTTTTTTTTTTGTATAGTACTTATTGGTTGTGTTGTAGTGACGGTGTAAAAAGCCTCTGCACAAAACAGCAGGTTTATGGATTTATTACTCAGAATGGAATTTTAAAAAGGACCTATTACCTTATTGGGATTGATTTCAAACTAAAACCAATATCTTTGGCAGGATCAGCTGAAAAAAAAAAACAACAAAAAAAACAGCTCCCCCACAGGGGTTGGACAGTGCCTTGCAAAAGTAGCTTTTCTTTGGTGGCTGAAAAGTTCAGTTTTAGTCTCATGGGACCAGAGCACCTTCCTCCATACATTTTGGGAATCACTCACGTGCCATTTGGCAAAGTCAAAATGGGCCTTCTTGTTGTTAACACTAAGTAGCAACAGTAGCACAGGAACTAGTTCATCTTGTAACAGGTGGCTGGCTGGTTTCAGTGCCTGCTTCCAATGTTTGAGTCATGTCCTTGGGCAAGACTTCACCTGCTTTGCCTGCAGCAGTGGTCAGTTTGTATGGCAGCCTTGCTCCTGCCAGTCTGCCAAATGTAGTTTAGCACCATGTAGTCTGGGAGTTCTGCTGGGCGGTCCTCTCTTGGGAGGTTTGTTGTGGTACCATGTGCTTTCCATATGCAGATGAGGGATTAGATGGTGCTTCAAGGAGAACATCAAAGATCTGGATTTTCTTTTAACCCCACCCTGACTTGTACTTCTCAACAACTTTCTCCCTGGCTTGTTTGGAGAGCTCCTTGATCTTAATGGAGTGATGCTGTAATATTCTGAGTTCTGTTCTGGTTCATGTTTGTTATTTGATTAGTTGTTTCAGTTTCTGGTTATGGGTTCTTTCGGTTTGGTTTTGATAGTAGCTTGTGTACTGTTTAGGTTACCTGTTTTACCTTGTCACATTATCAGTCTAAGTTTTGTTATCAGCTCACCTTCAGCTTCCTGTCAGCTCACTTGCTCTGATCGTTTCCACCTGCCTGTATTGTAATTAGCTTCACTTGGTTTCACCTGCTCTCTCCACTATATAGTCCTGCCTCAGCGTTCAGTTCCCTGCCAGTTCATTATTGCGCTTTTGGTGAGTTCTGTCCATTTTGTTTGTAAGCCTGTAGACTTAACCCAATTGCCCTTTTTGTGTTTTCTGAGCCAGCCTGTGTTCCTGTCTGATTTTTTTCTGTCCTGGTTTTTTGAATGCTTTCCTTTGTTGACAAACCTTAGTCTGTGTTTAGAGCCTTTGGATCCACCTAAGGTTTGTTCAAGTTCGCATCACCCCTGTCTGTGATTCCTGCCTGTTTTTTTTTTTTGTTTTTTTTGTTTTTTTTTTGTTTTTTTGGATTGCCTTCTCGTGTGCCTACTTTTGGATTCCCTGTATGACCTTTGAGACTGCCTGTTGCTGTTCTAATAAGTTCTGCATATTAAAACCTGGTTTCTTTACGTACCTCGCTTGTTTTGGCTGAATTCTGGGTCCACCTTCATCTAATTCGTTACAGATGCCTCTTGTTCAGTGGTGGTTTCAGAAAAGGTTTGTTTATACTGACAGATCATGTGACATTAATTTCACTGGTGGTTGGACTTTTGAAGTTAATTGGTTGCACCAGAACTTTTAGGGGCTTCGTAGCAAAGGGGGTGGAGATTCATGTTATGCTAGTTTTCATGGGGTGTGTGGTTTTGTTTCTTTTTTTTTTTTTTTTTTTTCCCCCCAATTCTTTCCAATATTTTTCTAATTTCACTTCACCAAATTAGACTATTTTGTGCAAATCCATAACATAAAATAAGTTTAAAAAAAGGACACCACAAGTTTCGGTATAACAAAATTGGTAAAATGCCAAGGGTTGAGTAATTTTGCATAGCACTTTATGCATTACGGGCAAATAAGGAAAAACAGCGCTTCTTGTGACAGTGTTTATACTGGAATAAAATGCATTATCTGCTTAGTGGAATCAATATTCCTTCCCTTTTGCCAGATTCTACATTGCTCTGACATGTGGCCGTGGAACATCCAGGGAACCCCCACCTAATGTGGCGCTGGAGCTCTGTGTTCGATTTAAGGACCGACAAGTCCTGCGGAGAGCCTGCATGTCAGGTTCCTGGGGCGAAGTGGAGAGAACGGTGCCTTTTTTCCCCTTCATCAAGGATCAGCCCTTTAAGGTACCAGAATCTTTGCACAAACCAGTCACTGTCGGTTGCAGTATCTGTGTCTGAAAGAGTTACTAGTTTCAGGAGAGTTGTCTTGTTGTGTTCATTATGCACAATGTTTAGTGAGGAAAAGCTATATAAGCCTGGGTGTTTGGCTCGGTGCACCTGTAGTCACAGAGTTCTGCTGATGTGTGCACAGATAGACCCCCAGTATTTTGATACTTCTTGGGGCCCCCTGTTTAATCCCCGGCGTGCCCAAGCCCCATCTCCCCCCTCCCTCCTCCTCCCCCTGGCCCTCATGCTGTGCTGAGCACCGGACCAAACCGCTGCAGCCGCCATAATCCTCCTCTGACATCAGACAGACAGGTAATGCCAGTGTTTGTGGAGTCCCCAAAGTTGTTTGATGCAAAATTAACTCATATACTTAGCATCCTAGCACCACTGAAAACAATACAAGGCTTCTGGCTTGATGTTTCCTAAAAAAAAAAAAAAAAAAGGACTTCGACTCTTTTGTAAATAATTGTATTCTACAGAGAATATTGGATGCTTTTTATTGGATGAAGTTTGCTAAGTTTTAGTTAGAATATTTTTTGTTCTATATATTGTTTTTGTTACGAATAAATGGATGTCATTTGTTGACCAAGAGCTTCACTGTTACACCAACAATTATGAAATAGAAACACAGAAGTGTTAAGATTTCTTTAGGGATAAGGTTTATTTTGCATCTCATACTCATGCCAGAGAAAAAAGATGAGGTTTAAATGATTCTATGCTCTGCGCGGAGTGGCGATGTAGAGGTAAGTTATTCCACAGTCTTGGAGCGGTCACAGTGACTGTGCGATCACCTCAGTTTTAACTTTGACCTCAGAACATTAAAGAGAAACTGACTGATTGACCAAAGGTGTGTGAATGTTGAGGGGATTATGCAAAATTGAGCAATAAAATAAAATTGTATTAAATCAATTTGACGACAGACAAGAGGACAATGAAGAGATTTTAAAACTGGAGTTATGTGTTCATGCTTCTTTGTACCGGTTAAAAGATGAGCTGCAGCATTTTGAACTATTACGCAGGAAGCGGTGATTGATCTAACCTGACAAATAAAGAGTTACAATAGTCCAGACAAGAGGTGATAAAGGCATGAGTAACCTTCTCCAGATTCCTACAAGAGAAATGAAGCTTTGCTTTAGCAATGAGTCATTGTTGGAAAACGCTTGACCTAATGACAACACTTATCTGTTCAGCCACCTAGTGTGGAGAAATGGAACATTTTATGATGAACAGAAAACTGACTGACAGGAATTGAATCTACAAACACACAATACTAAAACATGTGGGGGGGGGGGGATGAACAGAACTGCACCATTCCCACTAACCTAAAAAAACGGGCGTGACAGAAAATTAATGAATCCTTTTTTTTCACTGTGTTATTTCTATAACTAGGAGACAGTGGCATAGGAGTAAGGGAGTTGGTGGGTTGCCGGTTTGATCCCTCGCTCTGACCGTCTCAGTCGTTATGTCCTTGGGCAAGACGCATCGCTTGAAATGCCTGCTGCCGGTGGTCAGAGGTCCTGGTGGTGCTGATGTACGGCAGCCTCGCCTCTGTCAGTCTGCCCCAGGGCAGCTGTGGCTACTAACATAGCTCACCACCGTCAGGGTGTGATTGTGTGAATGACTGACTGACTGTAGTGTAGAGCACTTTGGGATCATCAGACTTGATAAAGCGCTGTACAAGCCATTTACCATTTAACAACACTACTCTAAAGTGACAAACAACATACAGACCGGTAAAAGGTGACGTGAATAACACTGATTATCTCTTTATCAGGCACATGTTAGGGGGTGGCAGTGAACATTTTGTCCCCGTTTATGCGTTAGAAGCAGGAAAAATGGACAGACATGAGGACATGAGTGAGTTTGGTAAAGGCTCATGTCATGGATAGAGAGCTGGGTCGGAGCATCTCCAAATCTGCAGCTTGGTGGTCAGCGTCTGCTAAAAAGACTGGTGAACGGGTTACAGGTTCATTAGTGGCTAAGGCTCATCGATGCACGCGACAGTCAAAGGTTCCTCAGTGAGTTTTAATCCAACAGTCGAGTTCCTCCAGCTCTCATGGCGTAAGATTGCCCATGCTGACCGATGTCCATCACCAATAGAGTAAATGCTGGGTGTCTGAGCATTAGAATACCACATGTCTCCTTCAGAGGTCTACTGGAGACAGGGCCATTTAAGCTGCAAAAGGAGGACCACCACACTGTTTGGCTGGTGGTCATAATGTCAGGGTGTAAAGAGGTGCCATATTAAATGTGTCAAGCCTTTTCATTTCCCCGTCATCCTCGGCCTTTGGGATCAGTGAGGTTATAGGAGTGTTAAAAATAATGGGTGACGTAACGAGAACTGCTCTGTGCCGTTGTACAGCTCCTGAAAGTCTGGAGCTGTTTGGAGACCATGGTCAGACGTTGGAGGATCTTGAACTGAACCTGTTTTCTGTCTCCAGATTGAGATCCACTGCGAGCAGAGCAGATTTCGAGTGTTCGTGGATGGACAGAAGCTGTTTGACTTTCACCACAGAGTGCTGCCCCTCAGGGACATTGATACTTTATGGATCAAAGGCAGCATAAATATCACAAAACTTGCTTAAAACAAAAGACTTCCTTTTTAGACATTCACATGCCACTTGAGAACACCACAGATGTGTATATTTATTCAAAATCCTTTTTTTATGTTTATAAAATTGTTCTAATTTTGTATTTTCTGTTGGTTTACTCTCTTGCTTTTGGTCAGTCTAACTAAAAACCTCCATTAAACATAATTACTCACTTTAATCTTAATTCAAATTGATAATGAAAGAAATTAAACAGTCCATTGACATGTTCTCTCGATATCACAGGTCCAATGCTTTTCATTATTTCATCATCTACTTTGGCGGTAAATATGATTTTTTTGTTTTTTTACATATCTGCTTTTAAGCGTAGTTCTTGACCAGCACAGATCAAGACGATTAAAATTTCTGATTTTATTAACAGCTTGTTCTTATAGAGTGAAACTTAACTGAATGAATTTGGGATTACTACCTCAGTCCAAATGGTATGAAGTTTATCATTTATCAGCCATTATCAGAATGAGATTGCACACTATTAAAAGCTCTATATCATATGCCATTGTGCCGTTGCACTATAAAGTTAGTTAGGCTACTGTACTGTGAGAGAATCAAGGGAAAACAGCCCTTCTTTGTACATATTTCCTTGTACATCATGTAAATTAATGTTTTCAAGAATAAAATTATTAAACACTGTTTGTCTCTGGGTTGCTGAAATAATGTTTGCATGATAGATTCAATTCATAATTTTTTAAAGAATTATGATTTTTTTCTATATTATGTGCAAAATGTTTGGCTGAAAAAATACATTTAAATCCCTTCTTTTCTTTTTCTTTTTGTTTACTTTTGGATTAAAAATCTGTCCGATTACAGAGGCATTGCTGTTGGGGGATTAAAACCAATACTATACAGACAGAGAGCCCACAATAGAATAGCTGTTTTTCAGGTTACACCCTGGTAAAACAGTGTGGTGCTTCACGATATAACAGAAATTACTAACCTTTGCAGAAATTCCAGGACGGTCCGCTTCCTAATCTCTCTTCACATTTGTTTTGTTACAGTTTTTTTAAAAGTCTGCGCTTTCAAAAGTCCACTTCCATAGGTCTGCGCTTATCCTAATCGCTCCAGGAGACGACTTGGAATAATCTCTACCAAAGCCACCCAACCTCCACCTAGAAAACCATTCTGCCGGTTTTCCTACTTGTTCTGTCTTTTTATCCGACTAAAATTGGATCTGGTTGGATTCCAAATCCTTTGTTGATGAAAATATCAAATACTTTTATCATAGTTCTTGACATTCTAAACTTGTTTCTAATAAATTATTGTCCAGGTTTTGTACATAAAAAGGAATGAAACAGTTGATGAACAGAATGACAGACGTTTGTTGAAATAACATTCTGGCAACTGTGGTAGAGGAAATCCCTCACATTTAAAACATGCACTGATTATAGAGAAATTTGTAAAGATTTTAGATTGTAAATTTTTTACAAAAAGTCATTCACCACTGATTTATAGATCGGCTGGTCCTGCCACTGCTATTAAACACTGATGTCCAACATCGGTCTCAGAAACTAAAAATGAAGAGATGAGTTAAATAGTGACATACAACCTTTAAATATGCACAAAATCTATTTGAAAACGTCTTTTATGATGTTTCTGTAATAACTGTCTTTTGAACTCTGCTATCGTTTGTAGCAGGATATTTTATATGTTTAACATGACATAACAGTTTTACAATCTTTCTACAGATTTATTTGGAATGTACATGCGAACAACAGGAAATATACAACTGACACAAGTTTCCACGATCAACTGGAAACACCCACAGTACACCAGTATGACCAGCAGGAGGCAGCAGACGCCTTCCCCACTTTTATATTGAGCTGCATTTTTATGCTACTCAGATATTAAGAAATGTAAACTTAAAGTTTTAGTAAAGAGGAAAAAAAATGCATTATAAACCATCTGTGGACAGATTCTTAAGGCAACTCGTAAAATGTTTGTAGCCTGTCAGAATTAACAGAACGGCTCAGAAGACGTCATTATGTGGTTCTCATTACAAGACTGTGTCCATGGCTGGAATCAACAAGCACGCAAACATGAGCGTACAGCTGTGATTCTAGTTATTTCATATAGGAAAGACTTTTTATTCCAAATACCGAGACAAAAATAAAATTGATCATTAAAATTTTAAATCAAGAAATCCCAATATGCGTATCACAATGTACGTTGGAAAGCCCACAAAAAAGTGGTGCTGCATTGTAATAGGCTGTGAAACACTGTGCCATTAAAACAACTTTGTTTCAATATGTGTGTAGTTGTGCCTTTGCCAACCCCCCCCCCCCCCCCTTCCCCCCAAAAATAAAAGCAAAAACTTAAAACAAACACTATGGCACAGGCTTCAAATAATAAAACTGTCAACAACAAAAAAAAAGCGTGCTGTTCCAAATCACAAATAAAGATTAAGGGTAATGAAAGATTCTCATCCAAAATGCCTGTTTGTTTATTCTCTGATTGGGGTGAATATTGATGAAGTTTAGACGCTCTGCAGCCTCGTCTTCTTCAGTTTCATGGAGATGCTCCTCTATTATCAGCCCCTGTCTCCTCTCATCCATAATACATCACAGTCACAGTTCACCGACCTGCGATACAGTCCCTTCAGCTCTACATAGTCAGTGTGTGTGTGTGTGTGTGTGTGTGTGTGTGAGAGAGAGGCAGAGGCAGAGACAGAGACAGAGAGAGAGAGATCATACTTGTATTACTTGCTCCACAAGAGTGTGGGTTTGTTTACACAAGCACAATTTAGGAGGGGGTCATCTTCCTTTCAGGGGACACCGAGGTACATTCACTGTTCAGTGGAAACAGTTGGTTAAAGTTCAGGGAGAAGGTTGGGTAACCTGTTTTCAGGGTTGGTGACTTTGTGCCTGGAAAACGTGTCAGGATGTCAAATGTTTTCTCAGAGAACTGCAGTATGAGTTGCTGTCTGGTTTGCTTTCAGTATTTGTGCCTGAACAGTCAGATTACAGCAACAGGGTGACAACTGAGTAAAATTAAAAAAAGAAGGATCATGAAGCACATTAAAATAAAGTGGTCTTGGCATTCTTCGTGCCTGTGATATGTTCTGTGAGGTTTTAAGGGTGTAAAAGCTCAGGAAGTTTTCCTGATTTTTTAGTTTTTGCCTGCCTTGACAGAAACTCTTAGTTTCATGTTACCCGTGGCATGCTGGAGCTGTAACAGAAACATTTGTGACTTCACAAAAGGCGGATGGTTTGGTTACCTTTTTGGAAAATAAATCCCTGTTAACAAATAATAAATAAAATAAATAAAAATTTAGACTACTGAGCATTTTATAAAACCAAAATTGAGAACTGGTGTTGGTATTTCAGGTGCAGCACCGTGCTTGTAAAAACTTGTTAAACTGACACCAGGCGTGTGCTTAAAGGTGGTTTTGGGATGGTTATTGCACAAGCCAGGCACCTCCAAGCACCTCTCTGCTTTTAAGCAGTCTGCTCCGGGCAGGTGGCGACCAACATTAACAGGATGGGTGAATTTTTGTGATTTGATAAATTAAAGAAATCAAACTCTGAGCACCCAAAATTTTACTTCTCCACTCAAGAGTAAAGGTGGGATTTTTGATTTCCGGTCCACAGTTCAATTGTACTGATCCAGCTGTCATCTGAGAGAAGCTCATTAAAAACCTGTTCCTGCCCTGCCATGACCAGTACCAGTACGTTAAGTAGGGCGTGACCTCTCCACACCTTCACACTTTTGCCTGATATCTAAGCCCATGAAATATTCAAACGTCGATGCGGTAGCTTGTCTCATTTTGAGTCTCCTCTGGAGTTGTTTAGTGTTTCCTCCACAGACATGATCCAGCTGGGAGCCGCCAGCCATGCGCTGTGAAGCCAGCACTGACCAGAGCACACATTCTGCTCCTTTAAGCACAGCCACACATTACTGTCTCTCAGTGATATACGAGTTCACTAAAAGGGAATCAACAAAAAATAATGAGATGACCAAAACGAATGCAGCAGAGGTCTGCAGATGTGTTGGGGGGGGGGGGAAATTGTCTCAATACAAAATAATGCAGCTTTTATTTAAATTTTAACTGAGCTCCACATATTTAAATTTACACAAAACACGTAGAAAATATCCTCCCAAATCACCATTGCTCATTAGTCTGAATTTGTATAGTGTTTAATGCATACTAAATTTACATTAGATCAAAGATTATGATGAAACATTTTATGACAGCAAATATATAAAAATAGAAAAAAAAACAGCTTTACTGCGCTTTCTTGTTATAAACAGTTTTCAAACTAATATTATTAGTATTAGTATTAGTTTTGTAAGAAGAATTAAAAACATCATTTTTTTTATTGACATGTCAGGCAGTTAAAAGCAGCATCTGTTAAAAAAACAAAACAAAAGCTTACATTTAGCCAACCTCTGGGGAATTATACCAAAGTGTCAAACAATGAGAAATCTCCAAAGTAGACCTTTCAGAAATCTCCGAAGTAGACCTTTCAACACATTGGGCTGAACCTGTTTAAATGAGTCATTGTGTCTGGGTTCTGTTGATCTGTCAACAAAGCAACTCTGTGGAACCAACCGTCGGGGACAGCTGGGCGCCAACGTTGTTCTTCGGATGTCCCATGGCTGAGATCCTGCGATGCACCAGATGTTGCGGCGAAGCTTCCTCAGAACAAACTACAAGTTGGCGGTCTCCCTCACTCTCAGCGTTCCCGTCATGTCAGCAGGCCACAGTGTTACGTACAGCAATAAAAAAAAGTCTGTTGTGTTCGTGTGCGTCTGGCGTGGCTGTGTTAGCAGGAGGGGTCTAGAAGGATTTCCACCGTATCGCAGACAATATCGTGTGGACGAAGTAGAGGAGGGTGGCTATGTAGGAGAAAACCTGAAAAGAAGACGACATTTGTTCAGATTGGCGGCTCTGTAGATTTATTTTTAGTTTAAAGGGTTTGTTCACATGTTTGGAAGCAAGGGTCTTTGTAGATTGCTGGTTCCTGGACCATGTTAGCATGTGGTAAAAAGATGACGAATCGCTGTGAGCTTGTTGTCTTGGAAGGCTGAGCTAATTACACAAACTGTTTGCTTTAGTTTACTTTAACAGATTAAAAGGACACAAACCGTAAAGGTTCATATCAGCGGATTAATGAGGCTTAAATCTTACTACTTTGCTTTCCTCCAAGCTAAGGATCTATTTACAAAGCCCAGTGAACGTTCTACTGCAGTAAAGAAGCTGTTATGTACATGTTATTACATGTACATTTTTAAAAAGGTCTGCTCAACACACTTCACAAACAAAAGTATAAATCTAAAGAAAATTAGAAACTTTTTTGAATAGAATTTGAATACAGTTAATTAAAACAAGAACATATAGGCTCTCTATAGAATTGCCACCTGATCTCCGATATAGATGCCCTATGTAACAGGTTTTATTTTCCAAGTTCAAGTTCTCCAAAAATAGTTTGTCAGCGTCTACTGAGTCGATGGATCGCTGACTGTCCCCAACAAATCAGCCATACTTACAACTGCAGAGATGTCCAGCTTGTAGTCTTTACTGGGCGGATCAGATTTCAAGTCCAGAGTCACTTTAGCCAGGGCAACCGAGGCACTGAGGTAGAAAAAGGCAGCGATGCCATGGTAGAGGAAGTCCTGATGGAGGAAGATAGAGGAGAGGGAGACAGAATGAGAGAAATATTTTTAGTCAAAGTTGCGGAAAACCAAACATACATAAAATGATGACCTATTACACGATACAATTAAATTTGAGAAGGTTTGAACATTAATTCTGGCTACTGCCAAACACTGTCGAGTTAGATGCCATGCTGTTACCCTGTATTAAAGGCACATGGAAAGCCAAACCCAGTCATCTCTCCAATATGCAGAAATGCAATAGAATGTAGGAAAAGGGAGGGAAAGCAAAGAGGTAAAGGGTCGCTTTCTGTTGAATTGGGCCGCTTCACAGTTGAATAATCTTAGCTGCCACTTTATTAGGTGTGCCTTGTTATTACTAGATCGGACCTGTTTTTCCCTTTAAAACTGCCTTAATAGATCCTAAAGGCGAAACATTCCCTGAGAGATTGTGATCTAGATTTCTATGTTTCTCATTCAACAACATCCCTAAGCCACTCTACCAGATTGAGATTTGCTGATTTTGGAGACCATTGGAGTACAGTGAACTCAACTCAGATAAACAGTTTTTCAAATCTTCAGATCAGCCCATATGGCGGCAACAATAATTCCACGTCAAAAGTTACTTAGCTCCCCTTAATTTACCTAGATGAGGCCTTCTGTACCAGGTCTAGATGCCTGCAGCCATGCCATTGGCTGGTTTGCTATTTGTGTTAACTGGCAATTGAATGGGTGTATCCAATAAAGTTGCTGGTAAGCATATGTAATGGATATAATTATTCTGATAAAGTAATCTTTCTGGATAAATAGCAGGAGATCTCATGGGTAAGTGGTGATTGCAACCTCTATGTCACGAGAAATGTATTCACAGGTAAAGTTCTTTAACTTTAACCACCTGTCAAAAAGCATGTTGCAACAGTATTTTAAAAAACGTCTCTGTTATTTACTTTAATTTCAAAAAATCTGAAAACCCACTTGTATTTTTTATATAAATCTGTCGTGAAAACTTACGGCAGCTGCCCAGCCGCTGGAGTTGTGGTGGCTCCCGCAGGCGAACACCACCAACCAGATGAAGGTCATGATGAAGCAGAAGACGGAGACACTCATGACCCAGGCCTGAGGGTTGTGTGGCACCACGTACGTGCACGCCACCAGGATCCACACCAGACCGCCGAAGATCTGCACGCACATCGGAGAGACATTAGAGAACACCGTACCTGTATCTTACCGGAGCAGCACTGCGGCAGCAGACCGTTTCATTTCCTCATTCAGGTGTTGTTTTTGTCAATGGTGGCATGTGGTCTGACCAACCGGCATGAACCGCAGAGGGCCAAGGAAGGATTTCCTTAAACAGTGAAAACATTGTAAGAAAATGTTCCAAATCATCTTGCAGTACTTACAGGTTTGGTTGGTAATGACTCTGGGAGCTCCGGCATAATTTTAAAGCATGGTGTTATTTTTGAAGAACTGTTTTGATCATTTCCGACCGGACTGTTAAGCTGAGCCATGTGGAGGCCACGTCTTCCGATCGTTTTGGGGCTGCAGGGATAAAAACTGAAATCCATCCGGTTACTGAAAATGTTGCGCTCAAAGGGCAGCGCCCAGTGACGCTTAGCTTTCTAAAGCCTCCGTTTCAGGATGCGCAGTGTGAGTTTCCAGCATTTTGACCACCCCTGTGTTTCCGGTCGGGTCCGCAGCAGGGAGCCGGGTGCCTCTGCCTTCGTTTACTCTACACCGCTAATGATTGACGGGCTGCATTATTCATGGAGGCCGACCCTCCTCCACCTGCTGCCATCTCAGTCTAATTCCACCTGCTTGTTTGCTCTGTTTTCTATGCGGGTTCACGCCTCAGCTGACACAGAAGGGCCAGCAGCATTCCACAGCCTTACTTCCATCTTGGTGAACTAAACAGACTCATTTTAGGAATGATATCTCCACATTTTTTTGTTTTGTTTGTTTTGACCTCTGGCCCATGATTTAATGAACTCTATTAACCTGTAGCCACATTTTAAAAGCTTACACTATTCAAACCAGTAAAAGGGTCAGAAAGGGTCCTGGAGTGACAGACTGAGTAACATAAACTCCTTCTCCCTCGCTGGTGGTCAGGCGGGTCTGACCACCCGTTCAGATACAGTCTCCTCAACTGAGCCGCCGTCACCCTAGGTTGCTGCTACACATTTCACCTCATTTACAAAAACAACAAATTTATCTGTTGGAACTGTTTTCCTCTTCTGTAACGAGCCTTTTCTAAAGCTAAGAGAGGCTGGCTACTTCAGCTCGACGTCCAACTAACATCCGCTTGTCATTCATTCATTGTTAACCTACAACAATAAAGCAGAACTGCAAAATAATATCATTTACATATTCTGGCTAATAAACTTCACTTATCTTGTGCACAAGATACATCCATGGCATACTTGGCTCAGGTTCCTACCAAATGAATTCATATAGAAAATATTTTAAAACTACTTTAATTACATTATCAGTGATGTAGGTTAAAAGGCAATAAATGTATCCTCCTCTGTTCACTGAATTTGTTGCCACATTGTAAGTTTTTCTTTATTAAAAAAATTCAAAACATTCAAAACTGACCCACCCATGATTTTTAATTTTTTTTATTTGTTAAGCTTTTTGTTCCCAGCGGAGGAAATCCATGTTACTGTCACTTTAAGGCAGACAGATTGGTCGCAATCTGTGGCTCCAGAGTACTTTAAACTCCCCAGAGCACATCTTAATAATCAGTTTAATGCTATATCCACATTGAACTTTCACAAATGAGCGATACCAAGGATAAAAAAAAATATTTGTTCTGCTACTTCTTCATAGTTCCAAATTTTAATTTTTACATTTTCCTTTCTTTTTGTAAATAATGAGGGGACTCAACTGAATTTCACATACACACACACACACACACACACACACACACACACACACACACATATATATATATATATATATATATATATATATATATATATATATATAAAGATTTGAAAATCATGGAGAGTTAAAAAAAATAATTTTTCAAACTTCAAGCATGGTTTGTGGTCACCTCAGGAATGTTTTTTTGAGGAAGACACAGTGTAAAAATACTGAGCTGTTGCTTAATGGATCCAACTGACGGAGGAGAACAGCTTCCTGCTCTACAGAAAACAACAAACCTGGACTCACACCCCATACAGTCATAATAACCATCCCTGTTTATACCATTAAATGTGTTTTTTTTTTTTGTTTTTTTTTTACCTTTTTTTATTTGTTCAGCTTATGAACAACAGTTTTCAAATCAGTAATAATAGCCACTGGGAACAAAATGGCTAAAGGCATGAAAGCAACAGTACTTTCCCTTTTTACAAGGATGAAAAGTAAAACAGAACCGATGAATCTTGGTAGTTTAAAGGAAACGTTCAACAAAGTTTTGCCATCTGAAAACAGAGCATAAATGTAGTTTGATCCTTGTGTAAAAGCTACGCAGTGACCAGGCACACATCTATGCACCACCTGTCTCCTGGTTAAAAAATCGAACAAAAATAACCAAAATAAATAAAATCTTTCTCTCCTGCTGATATCTTACCAGTTCTGGCACGTAAAGGATGTCTGGGATGGTGGTGCATATCCCCAGGCCGCTGGGCAGGTGGCCCATCATGGCAGTGTTTGACGCCATCACTTGAGATCGGCTGCTGCTGCTGCTGCTGCTGCTGCTGAAGAGAAACTGAGGAGACTTCAGACCTGCTGCTGGCCTTTAATGCAGTTGGAGCCGACAGGAAAAACCGGATTCCCCATCAGCCGAGCGCAGACACGCCCGGCCGCTCGCACACCAGGGATGGGCTCAGGGTGGATCTGAGGTCCTGATAGAGACTGACGGAGTGATCAGTGAGGGACACACTTATTAATGTTTGACCAGAGGCTACTTTATCACCACGGCAACCTGAGAGAGCTGCTGTGCCAACGGCAAGACAACAACACCAGAGTAACAACAGTCGGTCATGATGACACAAAGTTTAATTTCAGTTCATCTTAAGCTTTGCTAAGCCTACATCTAAAAGGCCCTGATTTATGAATTAGGAGCATTTGTAAGATGTTGGCTTTGTTTTGTTGTATGTCTTGATAAATGGGCTATAAAGTGAGAACAATTGGGGTGTAGGTTTTCTATTCAGCCCTCCTCCACTTCTTGGTGTAAATTATGCCTGAAAGTCTTAGTGCCTTTACATACATTTAGGAACTGACGTTTTAGCCCACTTGTTCTTTGGAGGATATAGCTTAAGCTCACTCAGATTGGATGGAGTGCCTATCTACAATCAATTTTTAAAGCTTGACACAGATTTTTAAATTAGGTCTGGACTTTGACTGGACCATACATCAATATGTCCATTGTAGCTGTGGCTGTATGTTTAGATTGTTGTCCTGCTGGAAGGTAATGTCTGCTGCAGCCTCAGTTCTTTTGTAGCCTTTAAGGGGAAAACACCCTCACAGCATGATGCTTTACGTTGAAGATGTGTGAGTGTGTTTGCTTTCTTCGGTACATGGCTTGTGGAAAACTGCAAAAAGGCTTTCTTATGGCATTATTTCAGTAATGGCTATTTTCTTGCCACCAATCCAAAAGGGTCCAATTTGTGGAGGGCACAACTAACAGATGTCCTGTCAGCAGATTCTCCTGAGCAGTGGATCTCTGTACCTCCTCCAGAGTCACCACAGGTCTTGGTTTAGAAGTAGGCTTTTTGTAGAGGGATTGTGTTTACTTATAATTTCCAGATGAGGGATTGAACAGAAGGCAGAGATGCTCAAAGCTCGGCACACACTCGAATCCCGCTTCAAACATCTCCACATCCCTCTCCCTGACCCGTCTGCTGTGTTCCTTGGTCTTCATGAAGCTTTTGTCTAGAAACCTGGGCAGGCGGGGAACCTGAAATACGAGTCGGACACGGTGTTGCATTAGAAAACGTTTATTTGAGAGAACCTGGAGAGAGAGCTCCTCTGCAGGAGCAAGTAGGAAAGCTGGTGATGCTGAGGGCTGGTTGCTGACAGCAGAAGAGACAGGCAGAATGTCTGAGGCTAGATCACTGTGTGGGAAACAGGCTTGGGCCATGCACAGGAAGTCTGGACAGAGAAAGACAGACAGATCCGAAGGGGCAAGGCAAGGTTCATCATCCTGACAACAATCCAGGCCGAGGTCCAGAAATCAGAAGCCTTGAAGTCTGACAAGGGCAAGGAAGTCAGAAAAACATGATTGAGGTTGTGACAAGGCAGGCAGGCATGAAAAGGACTGCTGGACATCTACTAACGAAAGGCTTTCAATAATCTGCCCCCGTCAGATTCTCTGCAGCGGGCTTATAAAGGTGTGTGAAGGACGAGCTTGATTTCAGTAGCGGAGCGGCAGGCTTGGAGAAGTAGGGAATAATGTTTAATGCCAGTGGGCAGAGGATGTGTGGCAGAATGTAGACAGGCCAGAATCACAGCAGCGGTTTGTTCACTAATCCTTCTGTGATGGCCACACCTGCAGTCACACAGTCGGTAACCTCACAAACCACTTTTTCACTTTAAGTTTTCACATACTGAAGTATAAATACATTGGTTTGTTTGGTTTTTAGTGTGACAATATTGAAGTACATTAGTTCCAATTGTAGCGCGCACATTTGGTTAACTTTTGTATATTTAATTTTGTTACATGCTTAACATCTGTTTGCTTTCTTTTTTGGTGTTGTGGGGAGTGCCTTCAACTGGGCTGAAGCAGAGGACTCTGGCTGGCACACTCCAATCCCTGATTGACTCACTGATTGGGTGGTACCATCTGGAGTTCCACTAGGGGGGAGAAGACCATGGAGTCCTTATTTTAATTCTGTGGCATAATCTTTCTTTTGCTTTTGTGATTTGTTTATTTTGTTCATTTTTAGTTATTAGTCATTTAAGTTTAATCCTTAAACCAACTGTGTTTAGTTATCTTTGTTGTTGCCTAGATGTTCCCTTTCCCTCTTCCTCAGTGTGTCAGTCTGGTCTGATCAGCCAGTATTTAAGCCCCCTTTGTTTGTTGTATGGCAGGTCAGTTTGTTTGTTTGAGCTGTTAGTTTGAGGTTTTTGTTATGTTTAACTTTGATATTTTTGGCTTGAGTTAGCTTCTTTATTTGACCTCTTTTAAGGGCCCTATAATTATTGTTTGACATTTTTGTTACTTTGGGGAAATAAAGCCCAGTTTTTGAAAGTTACAACTGTGTCCTCATGCTTGACCGGCTCGGTCCCTCACACCTTCACAAACCCACCGCCTTTATACTGAGCTCACATTGCACACAGATACACTCAATTTACTTATCAAGTGACTTCTGAATGTAATTGGTTCCACTGGAGTTTTCCCCCTGAAGAGAAACACAATATTGTAAGCTATGTACACCTGAAATTTTTCATTTTTTGGGGCAAAAAATCCTTCCCTCCTACAATTGTGTGCACTTTGTGGCTGCCTATTGCATAAAATTCCAATAAAATATAACCGAGAATGAGATTGGAACTTGATAAGGTGTGAAACATTTTGAGGGCCTGAAATATTTTTGCAAGGCATCAAACAAACAGCAGGTTAATAAAAACTAAAGTCCCACATGATTTATTTGAGGAAGAATGTGTTGTTGCAACACAAAATCTGAGGTCAATAACTGTTTTGTTAAAGAGCTGGTCAGGTAAGGTTTTAGGAAACTTTCCTATTGGGTAAAACTCTTCCAGAAGGGGTGTGCATAAGACATTTTAATGTCAACTTTGCATTAAAAGTGTCATAGATGACCGAAACACTTAATGACAACAGTCATAAACATTCATAAAGACTCCTTCATGTTTATGACACTGTAATGTCAGACTTATATACATCCCTTCATGTAAAGTGTTACCATCTATTGATCCACCTTTCTAATGTATTTTATGGTCAAATCCAAATGTCAAACTGCTGATCAAGCATTTATTGTATTTACCAGACCAGAACGAGCTACACTGCTGTGTAGCTGCTGCCTTTGGAGCTGTGGTCTTTTACACTGCACGCAGTAAACAACAGAGCCGTGAAGATGTCGAGCATCTTATTTGGCAGGTCTGCTGCCAAATAAGGCTGCTGGGCAGGTGAGCTGTCGAACAAACACCTCGGATAATTGACTTGCCTGATCTGGTTTCCTGCCCCTGTCATCCTATCCTGCCGTCTGGGAAACCTACTCCTGGGGAGAAAACGCACCATGGAGTCCCAAAAGCAAAAACATCAACACAGACCTCACCTACACAGGAAATAAACACGTCCACTGTTTCTTCAGCCAAACCTCTGTTGTTCCGTTGGTGATAGTACGCTAAGCTCCTCGTGTCAGCAGAGTGAAGGGCTCTGCTATTTGCAACTCAATAATATAAAATAAAAATACATTTCTTCTTTGCTATCGTCATTTTAACAACAGCTTATACTAAAACCTTTTATCTTTATTGTATGAATGTGAAATTATCAGGAAAATAAATTGCTTTGTCATGGGTTCCAGCCATAGGAATATACAGTATTTAGAGCCATGTTTAAAGTCGAATATGTCCATTGAACCATATCCAGCACCAAAAGGTTCTTCTTGTTAAAAAAGCAGTGGTCTATCCATCCATCTATCCATCCATCCATCCATCCATCCATCCATCCATCCATCCATCCATCCATCCATCCATCCATCCATCCAGCCAGCCAGCCAAATCTGTGTGGGTTCTCAGGGAAACTGCCGCCCATCTCTTGCAATCATTGGGTAAGAGGTGTGGTGCTCTGGACGAGTTACCAGTCTGTCACCTTGCAACACAGACACATACAGGACTAACAATGAAGCACATTCTCACACACACATACACACCCAGTCCTGAGGGCAATTTAGAGAAACCTAACGTTCATGTTTTTGGACCTGGGAAGGACGCTTGAATACCTAGAAAGAGATCATGTGAAAGTTACACGCAGAAATGCCTCAGTTCCAGACATGAGGCCAGTACCTTGTTTCAGCAGGACAACTGTGCTACCACCTGTGTCAGCATGCATTCCTACTTAGAGCCTTAATGAGTAAAACATGGCTGATCGTACTACTGTCGTCTTGAGTGCCAAATGTGCTTGGTAACATTTGACAGCTTCTTTAACCATGCTTTGTCCCATCATGTTTTCTATATAATTCTTGGGTTTCAACTACCCTGAGCTCCAACCATGAACGTAAAACTGAATCGGTAAAATATATATATATATATATATATATATATATATATATATATATATATATATATATATATATATATATATATATATATATATATATATATAGTTGTCTAAAATAGTCCCACAGGGCATTTCAATATATATATATATATATATATTGAAATGCCCTGTGGGACTATTTTAGACAACAGTTATGTATACTTCAAGAGTCTGGTTGAAGTTGGTGTCTGCTTCTCTCAGCAGTTGATCTGATACCAGACCCATTTGGCTAAAGTGTGCAATTTGGGAGAGGTGAGCAAACCGGTACACAGATTCCTCCCTGGGTGACAAATGGTGCGTGCACTGAGGGAGACTGCTGGATGAGAACTGCTGAATTAAAGAAAAACAAGGGAAGCACAGTGAAATGATAAAACAGGACGTGAACACAAGAACCTCTTGTCAAGCTAAGTCCAAAATGTAGGACACTATTAAAATCCAAACTCACAGCAAAGAGACAACACTGCACCCAAAGGGCTGCAGATCACAACAACAAAGATGATTTGCTACTGGCAGCTTTGAGTCTTCCCAGGGGTAGATGTCCCAGAAATATCCACAAAAGGAATGAATGAATAAAAATGCTAAAATGTTCTGATCAGTGATCAGTTAAAAAAAAATTAAAAGCAGTCCTCTTGTTATTTATACTATATATATAGTTGACCTAGTTACCACCAGCATCAGCAAACACAAAAATTAAAGATCAGATAATGGTTCCTCCAGCCTGACGCAGTTTCCTCAAAAACATGCTGAAACTTAAAATTCCTCCTTTTATCTCTTTGCTCTACAGTCCTGTTCTTAGATAGCACTGTCTCATTTTGCATAGTCTTCAGCTGAAGACTATGCTAGAATGCTACAATTCATGATAGGATCATAAATGGAATAGCTCCTTCAAGACAGCATCAGAGCATTACGTCAAACTGTTAATGATTACCGCTCCATGTCGGCGGTCCTCCCCATCCTTTTACCCTCGAGAAGCGGCCTTCGTTTACTAATGACTTCTTTGGTAAGAAGTAACTCCTGAAACAGAAACTACACTTTAACATATTTAATCTTAACAGGCCAGACAAATGGTACAGCTCAGTACTGGGCTCTTATATTCATACAAAACTGCTGCCCATTATTGACTGATAGATCCCATAATTTCAGGTTTGAGCTTCAGGTAGTAAATAAAGACGCTATACAGGAAAACATGCAAGCTGTGGTTAGATTTATACCGCCGCAGATAATTAGCGGGATGATGAGTCCAGGCCCAGGCAACTATGCCAACCCTGCAGTTTCAGTGAATGGCTTAGAGTCCATTCGTGAAAAAAATTAAACCTTTGGTAAATACGTGTGCACCATAGATGTAGGCAACAGAATATGGTGACTTTGCAAAAATGAAAAATAAAATGATTGCTATTCATTTTTCACAAACATTGTCACATATTAGAAAGTCTTCTGCCAGGAGCAGCTGGGGGAAGCTGGTAAACTCTGAAGAACAGAACACATGGAAACCCCTAACTATCCCAGGATCACGCTGAAGGTGGTTTATTTAAGAAAAAGGCAACAAAGCTTACTGGAACACAAGAGGATATACAAACAAGACAATAGAATTTGCAATGAACGTCTGGGTAGCAAAATAGAAATGGCAGGGGACTTGAACAGCTAGATAACAGAAGGACCTGGCAAGTTGTCCCTGAAGACCGGAGGCTTAAATGCTGGGAAGGCAACTCGGTGTAACACCTGGCTGAATATGAGGCATTCTCTTCTTTCTCAAAAGTTGGATTTTCCAAGTTCCCAGTTATAAAACTAAATATACACCTCACACATCCTCTAGTTATATTTTCTAAAAAAGGTTTGCTTGACCTAACCTGTGACTTTAAGGCACCTATTTAGGTTGGCCATTTCAGGCACAGTGATTGTGATATATCCTTGCACCGCATCTCATGACACCCAGCAGAAGACGTGGGAAGTTATCTGTTCATCATTAACCTCATACTGGTGAATTGTTTTTTTTATTTCTTTTTTATATATTTTTTACTTACATTTTTGCTTTTTATTTATATTTTAGTTTCTAGTTGTCTGAGAAACTATTTACCCTGTGTTTTATCTGGACAGGTTGGACAACAATTCATCGATGGCTGCGGTCTTTATCATCTGCAGACCTGCTGCTCTTCCTCCGTTAGGAATGTACATATTGTCTTTGGCGTTATCAAAGCAACACATCTCCCCCAAACCATCTGATGGCTGCGTCTTAGCTAAGTTGCGTCATGCAGACTGATTGTGTTTCAAAGAGTACGTGGATGCTTAGGTTGAAAAAAATCCTCACATTGCGGTGCGCAATCGACGAATCTCAGATGACCCGAAGATCTGTCATGCCACGTCACGCTCCAACTTCTGGAGTTCAACCGAATCAGAACATTAAATCAGTTTTCAGAGCATCAGAGTCCATCAGCTCCATGGGTGGACAGAGTACACTTTTAACTGCATTAACGTTTCATTTTCACGGCGCTGACGCAGGGATTCTCACCCGATACCAAAATCTGACACGTTTGTTTCTGTAGTACTGTTAGAGCAGAAGATCAGGTCAGTTTATGGTCACAGCCTGAAAAGCAATTAAAAGGACATGTTTGTTTCTAATGTTGAACGTCACAAACAAAACCCATTTTATAGGAAGATGAGGTTTCTGATTAACTGCGAATGCAACCTTGTGGTATTAATCATAGCTCTAGTAGACTACCACTTCTGGTATCTGTAACATTAGGAGTGGTTTTATCATAAAGAAACAGTGAAGTTGGACAAAAACATTAAACTTGACATATGTGGAAAATACAGCAATAGTTTGATATTAAACTGCTGAGTAATTTTGTTTTAATGGGCTCTGGAGTTGGAGCTGGAGTCCACAATGTATTTTAGTCTCTATATAAAAAATGGAGACTCATATCATCATCCCCCGACCACCGTGCTTGATAGTAGGCATGAGGCGCTTGTACTGATTTATTTATTTTTCTATTGTGGTTCTGTTACATTTTGGTCAAACAATGTCGTATTTTCGACTAGACCTTCATTGTTTGGATGCATGTGTCCAAAAAGTCTCTATTCAACAGAAAAGACCCACAGAGGAGGAACACAGAGGAGGACTTTCAGTGTCGTAGTTGGGCTGCCGGATCAACCGGTTTTACCACCCCGTGTCAATGATGCTCTCTCCTTTGCTGTTGCAGAAATTAGGAAACCAGGGAGGGGGACTTGAATTTCCATCTGCTTAAACTTCCTGAAGGTTCAATTTTCATCTGGAGAACATGAGGTCATCAAAATGAGACACATTGGGCGTTGTTTTAGGACTCTAGGAGTTTTAAGGTTATTGAGGCTTTGTTTTTGTTGCGGATTATGAGATAAAGAGACTAGGCTGAGAAAGGCAGTTAGCACGGAAACTGCAGATAAACAACAGACCCAGGAGACACAGCCTGACATACTTAGATTGGACAGAATGACTGATAAGGGGAAAACGTGTCAGCTAGGACACGTCTGCATTATAGTATGATCTTCTCCACTAATGTGATGAACAGAACACTGATATCATACTGTGAACGCCTGAATGGGTGTACACAATTGGTCCTATAATGTCTGTGTGAGGAATGAACGGGGCTCTCTGGCATACAGAAATCTACCCATTGCACTGTTGTGCATGAGAGCCTAGTACTGAAGCTGTAAACATCCCTCTGCCTTTTAGATTAAATATGGTAAAAGATAGTTTCTGTTTCAAGAGTCTTTTTATTACTACAGAAGTCTACAACAGAAACACCACATTATTCAGGGAAAGAACCTGGGGGGACTGGGGGTCAATTCTTTAACATTTTTAAAAGTTAAATACTGAGCAATTTACCACATGTCACGTTTTGTGTTTTTAAAGAACAGTTTAACAGACAAGACACAGTATGTAAAATTATATGTAGAATAATTGAGTTATTATTACTAACCACAGCAGAAATACATTATAAGGATTCCATTATAATGCATTGAAAGTTGAGCAGACTATAAAAAGGGTTATGGTACTGAAAAGATGTCTGAAGGATGAACTAAGCCCTATCAAGAGAATGAAGCTGATAGAACAAGAGCTTGTTGGATGAATGTTTTATTTTTTTTAACCTTTTTTGGAATGGATGAATGTATAAAACTCATTATATTAGTCCTATTTTGAATTTGTGGTGGGAATAAATTGCTCCAATTCCAAAGTGAAAGGTGATGTTTTGTTCCAGCTTCTCTGCTTGCCAATAAGCTGAATTCGAGGTACTTGTGCGTTCACTAACACACGAGGCGCGAGGTGCCACAGCACTATGAGGGGACCTCAGTGCAGACCCAGAACTCACTGGAGGAAGTATCCACTCTGCTCAGGCAACAGCTTGGGACGGATGGATGGATTTGACATATTTTATCTAGATAGTTATTTAGTCTGGGAAAACACACACACACACACACACACACACACACATATATATATATATATATATATATATATATATATATATATATATATATATATATAAATTTTATTTCAAGCGCCTTTCAAAACACTCAAGGTCACTGTACATGTAAAAACAATAAATGGTAAAAGCAGTCGTCATAATTAAAAGAGTGTGTGTGTGTGTGTGTGTGTGTGTGTGTGTATGTTGTGATTTTACCTTGATTTTATTGTTTTTACAGCACTTTGGTAAACTGTTGTGTTAAATGCACACGTAATTGAATAGTTTTAATCCATTGAACATGTATACAATACTGTAGATTTTTATGAAACATGTGACAATGCTACGACCTCAGTATTTTTTTCACTGTATCTTCTTAAAAAAGACATTAACAAAACCGAGTAATATAAATTATATGCGGCGCTGGAGCAAAAACGTCAGTTCAGAAGCTGAGAAACGTCCCACCAAGTACAAGGTTTTTCAGTTCCGGTGGCTCCACCTGCTGGTCAGTAGAGGTATAGCCCGCTGCGCCTCTTCTCAGAGCATTACGACGCTCGGCTGCAGTCTTTTACCGTAACCAGGCGTACCTCGACGGACATGGCAGCTGTTATAAACCAGCAGCAGCTCTCCTGCTCACTGTGAGTCCACCTTCCTTCTTCCTCTGGTCTGAAACGGTGAAAATCCTCCATGTTGTTGCTTCAGGCAACCCCTCGCTGCCTCGTAGGTTCTTATCTTCGGTTTAGCCTGTGGTACCTTGATCTTTGATGTCGACGTTACGGTGTTGACGCGGCGGCGGAAGCGACGGGGGAACCAGAAGTGTCATATTAAAAGTCAACCATAAGCAGGTAGGCTCCGTGACTTAAATTAGCTGAATGTGCTCCTAAAGTCTGTTTGTCCGCAGCGTCTAACTTGAGTTAAGGCGGATACAGGAACAACTGGGCTGGTTGGGATAATATTAATTTTTAACAACATTATAGGGGCTGACTGTACAGTTCGGTCCTGTGGAGCTGATCCAGTCAGTGTCCTGACATGGTCTTAGAGTAATGGTTCTCGTCTTGCAGAACACGATCGATCAATTAACAGTTGTTGTTTTTTTTTTCCTGATCCTTCCTGTCTGCTGAAGGTGAGAGAGGAGTGGCTCTATGAAGCCAGTCTCCTTGTAGTTATCTCCATGGAGCAGGTAGCGTAAACAAATGCTGTTGGCCATAAAATGTCCCTCACTTAGATCATTTTCGAAATTTCAGCGTTTTCTAAAAGTTCATAATATTTTATAAAAGACGATATAAAATATTATGAACTTTTAAAAAAATGCTGAGATTTCGAAAATTTGGTTCTATTGCATTTCATTCACCTTAAATTGGTCAATGTAATATATAGGGTTCTGTGTTTTTTATTTTACAGGGCAGTGGTGTCCAAACTTTTTGCCATGAGGGCCAAAATCATAAAGTTTGAAGCACTTAGGGGGCCAAAGAAACATTTCTATAAATAAAAATCTAAGAACAAAGTTCTGCTCAATAATATACATATAAAAAAACTTTTTACTTAAATTCACAATATTGATTTTTGAAGAAAAGCTATCTTTAAATCTATGTATATAAAATAGTATTTGACAACTATGCTATTATAAGACAGTTTTACATGTTTTTGGGTTGATTTAAAAAAAAAAAAAAATATATATATATATATATATATATATATATATATATATATATATATATATATATATATATATATATATTGGGTTAGAACTTTGTTGTTCTAGCTCAACAACAAGGTCATTCTCGCTATATTAAGTTTTCTTTTGGGTAAAAGTTGCTTAACATAACCACAAAAGACATTTGTGGTTATATTTACTACACAAATAAAATGTATGTAGAAATCTGGGTTATAAATGAGAAATAATTATTTTGTTGCACCAAACAATTATGTTGTTTTACTTTCAGAGGTATTTGTCAGTGAAAATGTTCCTCTGAAACTAAAAACGGGCCATATTTCCTCCGTGCCAGAATTCTCTGGGGGCCATACAAAACCATTCGGGGGGCTGTAAACGGCCCCTGGGCCACACATTGGACACCCCTGGTATGGAGTCTATATAATAAATAAAAAATCTTCATGCAGATGAAACTATCACAAAATATCTGGACCCTTGTTCTAATGTGTACAGAAGCTTGACGTATGCCATGTGTTGGAACAGTCAAAACCTTCTTGACTCATCTAGATGGCACGGCCTTCCGCAGGGCATTAAAAGTTTGAACGTTACTCGTGACAAACATTTGACTTGCAGCTGAGCTGTCCACCTCGGAAGCCGAAGGAAGACTAAATGCGTCCTGACAGATTTTAGTTATGGCTTCCCTGCAATGACACCAAAGTGGGCCGTATGAAGAGCTACGATAGGCCGGAGAAAGGCGTCACTTTAACGTCACCTGAGCACGTGTAGTGTTTGCACGTCAACGTATTATTATTATTTTTTATTTTTTATTTATCCTTTATTTAACCAGGTAATACTCATTGAGATTAAAAATCTCTTTTGCAAGAGAGGCCTGGCCATTAGTTTGCGTGTACAACTTGCAGCATTGTCGCTTTAGGTCATGATCATCATCACAAAGATCAGTTCTCACTGTATGATCTAAGTATTTCAAAAATATCACCACCAGCCAACATTAAATGATTAAAAAGATTAGCTGCCATATGAGCGATGTTAAAGATGATCTTGAATTGTGGGGAAAAGGGGATAATATTCTGCCTTATATCTTCTTAGATACGGAAACAGGTTCAGATAGCACTGTTCCCCATTTAAGTTGCATAGTTTGATGTGAGTCCAAAATAAAAATCCTAATTAGATCTGCAGGGACCCCACTGCTTTGCAATTTAATGAACAACTTCTGATGATGGTCAGTTCTGCTAAATGCTTTGGACGCGTCTAAAAAGCACATAAAACTGAGGGGCTCTGTCTTATATATTTACTCACAATTTGCTTCATGAAATGTATACGCAGATCATTGCAATGCCTACTTTTGAAACCAAACTGATTGTTGGTTGTTGCAGACGGCCATTTGTCACCCCAGAAACATTTGAATTAACAGGTGTGGAAAAGAAAAACAGTACCTGGATCAGGCTAAATGTTGTTCTGTAACAATAAAATTATTATTTTGTTTAAAACATTCTGTGCTTATCCCGTTTAATCACTGTGAGGTTAAAAATAGCGTTAGCACCCAATAGATTAGGGGTGGGCAAACCTTTTATCACACGGGCCAAGACTATCAAATCAAAAGTACTTGAGCGTCAAAACTAACACAACTTAAAGATAAATAAAAAACTTATCTAATAAACAATTTTATGTTGATAATAAAATTATATTTTGATAATTTATTTTTACCTGCCTCACAAAATATGAGCAATAAATTTTAATCTAATGGATTAGTCATATTTTCTGTAGGAAAGGGATCTGATCAGGAAGGGATCATTGAAAAGGGTTTTGTACGTTTGCTTTATTAAAACATAATCAGCAAGGTTGTTTTTCTGGGCTCGCTTTTAAAGAGAGAAAAAAGAAAAGACACGGTCTATTCTGAGCAATAAGAACAAGATTCAGATCGGTCTTTCTTTGAAAATGCTTGCTGTATTTAGCTTATTTCATTTCATGAATTAAAAGCTGATTTTGGTGCCCCAAAGTCTGCCTTACATAAAAAGTCATTGGATAGATGCGGTCCAGTTTACTACGAGGTTAAAGAAAGTCTAAAAAGGGAGGTTATTAAAAGACACAAACTTTGTGTTGTCCCTAACATTTTCAACTGTAAGAAGATTTTAATTTGTCTGTGATTTGCCCTAATTAAAAATAATTAGGATTAATTAACCAATCAGCCTCCTTTGCCGTTGGTTACCACACAAAATCAGTCCAGGGGCTGCAAATGGACCCCAGCCTGCACTCTGCACATGCCTGCTAATGATGTAACTGATATTACAGTTATGTTAGCTATAATTGTTAGTTGTTAATTTCATTTAGATGCATAGACGTCAGCAAAAGAATCATTTCCAGAATAAAATACCTTTTTGCTTTTCTGTAACACCAGCATAACATGCTCATATTAGCTTGTTAATGAGCAGGGCAAGCCTGCAGCTTTTAGATGTATCCCTGCAACCAAATGGTTGACTGGCTGTTTGTAAATGCCAAACTGACCAATAGATGTTGAGTCTGGGTTTCTGGTAACAAATACTGACAAAAAAACTCTGCGTTTTTCTTCAGGCATCAGGGACAGGGGTGGTACTGGATTCCTCACCGCCGTTATTTCGGCCGCCACCAGCTCCAGCTCCCTTTCATCAATGCCTCGATGGAAAGGTTTCTTAGGTCAGCACCTGCGATGGTCCAGCTCTGTGACCCGAGCCCTCGGCCTGCTTGTCGTCACGTTCTGCGTCGTCCTTCCCCTCTGCTGCCACCGGCTGCTCTACTCCTACTACTTCTTCCGGTTCATGTACCTAAACTCCATGAGCGATGAAGTCCTCCGGGAGAGTCTGGAGCGAGGCCAGGAGGCGCTCCACTTCTGGCAGAACAGCTCCCCGCTGGAGTCGGCCCGATTCAGCGACGTAGCCCAAAACCCAGAGCTGCTGGTGACTGTGGTGACGGCCAGGCGGAGCGAGGCGCGGGACTTCCACTACCTGCTCCAGGTGATGCGGCAGCTGAGCATCACCGCGGGCGGCTGCGGGGGGCGGCGCTGCGCCGAGGTTGTGCTCTGCGACGTGGAGCGCGGCCCCCAGGAGAACCAGGACGCCAAGCTGCTGGAGGCCCACTTCAGGGTGATGCGGCGTTCGGCTCGGGAGCAGCAGGCCGACGGGGAACAGATCAACATCTTCGAGCGGGAGAAGAGGGACTACGTGTTCTGTCTCCGCCAGGGGTGGGAGCTGGCCAAGCCCAAGAACATGATCATCCTGGAGGACGACGCCCTTCCCAGGCAGGACTTTTTCAGGGTGGTGAAGGATCTGCTGTCTCGTCGCTTCGCCCTCCGCACGCTTTACATCAAGCTGTATCACCCCGAGAGGCTGCAGCGCTACTGGAACCCCGAGCCGTACCGCCTCCTGGAGTGGGTGGGGCTCGGTCTGGTGGCCGCCACAGCCCTCCTCCTCACCGTCCCGTACTGGAACCTGTGCTCCTTCCCCTTCACTCTGTCGGCCAGCCATCTCCTCTTCTTCACCCTCTACTTCATGGCGGCCGCCGAGCTGATAGGCAGACACTACCTCTTGGAGGTTCGGAGAATGTCGCCGCAGCTCTACGCTGTCTCCCCGGCCACCGAGTGCTGCACCCCGGCCATGCTTTTTCCAGGCAACGCCTCGCTGAGGGTGGCCGATTTCCTGGACGCCTCCTTCTGCTACAAAGGGAACGCCAAGGATACGGTTCTCTATCAGATTGCCAGGAGCACTCCCGGAGAAAGGTCCCACAGTGTGGAACCCAACCTCGTCACTCACATCGGGGCCTATTCCTCAGTCAGGCCCAACCCACTCAGGCCCAAACTCCTCTGAAATAATCTGGGGGGAGGGAAGCAGGCGCCGCCTCTCCTGGGTTTATGTTTTCCTGCCAAATCTAGGAAGGACGCGGCGATGGTGGGCTGACTGTTCAGATGTGCAGGTTGGAGTTTTGCAGGGACTCGTTTCACTTTCACTCATTTACACCAGAGGTGCACTTTCACTTGGAGCTGCCTCCACCAGTTTTGGTCTTTTGAGCCTGGTTTAAAGCCTTTGAAACCAGAATAAGTTAGTTTCAGGTGTTTTGGTTTGGGGGAAAAAGCTGCCTGACACATAGGATACAGTATAAGTCAATGGGGATGGCTTTAATGGCTTTCTATTGAAAAACATGATAAAGATGATTAGCTTTTCATGTGGGCTGGTACTGTTTCATTTACCCCTTCGCCTTTTTGTAATTGACCCAACTAAGCGTTTCTGCCTCAGCTCTCTTGCTTCTGGCAGTGAGTCACTGTGTTCTTGCCTTGGGGACGTTTTCTACCCACTTTGCCAACTGATGAAAAGGATTTTCTAAACTCTAACCGTAGTGCACTGGAGAAAATGTGGTTCTGTGACTCTCTTAAATAATGTTTACCAGCGGCAGGTCAGTGGGAGTTATCTTGACTTGTATTGCCAAAGGTCAACAGGCCCAAACCAGGAACAGAATCCCCATAAATGGATGTAGGGTTTGACAAAGTCTAAATTCATTTATCCATGAAACTTGAGCGTCCTCCTGATGCTTCAGCTTTATATTTTATCAAGACTGCTTCACCAGCTGTTAGCTAGACAGTCAGCCACATGAGATCAAAATGTTTTTTTTATGAATTTTAAAAAGGAAGAGACAAAAGGGCAGTTTATGGCTAGACGAAGGTATGGACATGCAAACTGACCCCGATCAGTTCTTTTTAACCGTTCGTTGCTAAGTTAGTCGCTTTGCGTAGCTCGGACTGTGGGACCCAGCAGAGCGTTTCATCCTGATGCTGGAAATCTTTGGGCATCTGTTCATTTAACTTGTGTATTTTCAGCTGATGGCTTACATGCCTGACCTCTTTGGAATACAGTTGGTCTGAAAAAATGATATATCTTTTTGAAAACAGAATAAGGAGTAGAGGAGTAATGATATCTTTGTTTCCTACCGGTTTTCTGCAAACTATTAAAGCTCAATCTAGGAACTTATCCTTACAAATTATATTTAGCAGATCGACATTTTTCTGCAAAAACATTTATTTGAAAGTTCGTATTAAAACCGATCGGATGGTTTTCAGCTGGAACTGCGGTCAGAATGCTGTAAAACCAAGCATATCAGGGCGTTGGCTAGATATTAGACAATTAGATGAACAAGAAGTTCTTGTTTAAAAAGTGTTCACAAGCTAAAGAGAATATTGAATCCTAATTAGTCTGCAGGGTTTCATCTTATGTTTCGGCAACAAACTGAGCATAATCTTTAGTAAAAAAAAAAATTATGAGCTTTAAATGCAGGATAAATCATTCTATTATTTCCCTATTGATTATTTAACTGATGTTAGTGAAGGTATGAATGTATGTACTCTGCTAATACTGCTGCTAAAACGACCAAAATAAGAGAAAACATCCTCTGTTCATCCTTTTCTTGGATCAGAGGAGATGAATTCAGATGCTCCACCATTGTCCTTGTGTAGAGGTGGACCTTGAAGACAATCGTTTCGAGTTCACACTTATATTTGTCTCTCAAAAATATTCCCACCCCTCCAACTTTTGCAAATCTGGCACATTACAGCTACGACCCTTAATGTGTTTGGTTCGGATCTTATGGGATAGGCCAGGGGTTCCCAAGGTGGGGTTCGTATTTTTTTTCTTCAAAAGTTGCAACTTTTTGACACTAGAAAGCATCCAAGTTTGTTTTTCTTTTTATCACAAACATGTGTGAGTAAAAATTCACTCTGCCGTGGTCAGTAATTTATTTTCTTTAATCTACAATGGGCATAATCACTGTTTTGTTGAAAAAATTACAATAAAGTCATAATGTTATGGGAACAAGGTCCAAATATTACTAAAACAAAGTCAGACTGTCGTTGCACAATCGTTTCCTGATACTAATAATAATTTGATGCTGAGGTGCTAATAAGATGGATAAGCAAAGGATCTGGCACTCGTATTTTTTGGTCGCAGGCTGAAAATTTTGGGAACACCTGGGACAGACCAACATAAAGTAGTCCATGACTGTAATGAGGAAGGAGAAGATTGTTCTGCAAATAAGTCTGAAAAGTGAGGTGTGCATTTACAGTATATTCAATAGTTTGTAACCTTGCCCTTGCAGCAGTAACAGCAGTCTCTGGGGTCATGGCTCCACCAGTTTTGCTCGTCTAGAATGTGCGGCCTGTGATTATTCTTTGAAAATTAGGTTAAGGGCAGAGAGGTTGAATGGTGAGGCTTTGTCAGGCTCTCAGGTGGTTGTAGGTCAGGCATACAACATTGCTACAACATTAGTTTGTAGCCCTGCTCCTCTGGGGCCTCAGCCCTGCATGTTCTAGGTGTTTCCCTTCTGCTGCACCCCTGACTTAAAGAAACGGGGGGGTTAGCAGACTGATGACGTGCTGAGGAGGCAATGCAATCATTTGAACCAGGTGTGGTGGAACAGACGCCTCTAAAAACACGAAGGACTCTGGGCCCTGGAGATCAGGGTTGAGAACTCCTGATCTAAACCACTGCATTCACATAGGGGGTGGTGTGTGCAGTGGATGTCTGTATGTGTATGCCTAGTGTTTTAATCATTGGTTGTGAGGTCTGATCGTAGTTTCGTCTGACCAGAGCACCTTCTTCCACATGTTTGCTGTTATGCAAACATAACTTCTGAATTTTTGCTTTCCAACAATGGCTGTTTTTGTGCCACATGCATAATATCAGGAGCGCTAAGCTAATAGTTGCCTGGGTGATGGTTTCATCCACCTGAACTGTGGATCACTGTAGCTCCTCCAGAGCTCACCTGGGCCCCCACGCCTTGTTCCTGAGTAATGCTCCCCCTGCCCAGGCAGCCAGTTTAGGTGGACAGTCGTTTTCTGAGGGAGTTCATAGCTTGGGTTATTGTTTTAGAACATAACTCTTTTTATAAACATCTCCAGATCTTTCTTCCCGACCTGTCTGCTGTGCTCCTTGGTCTTCATGATGCTTTTGTTCTCTGATGTTCTCTAACAAACCTCAGAACAGAGCAGCTGGATTTTTACTGAAGACAGTAGGTTGCACTTTTTTGGGGGATACCAGAATACAGGGGACTAAATACAAATGGGTGCCACACTTTTCAGATTTTTCCTTCCGCTTCCACTTTATGCTACTTTGTGTTGGTCTATTCCATAAAATCTCCTAAAATACATTGTTTTTTGGCTATAAACTGACAAAATGGGCAAAAGGGGGAATATTGTGAGTACTTCTGCAAGACACTATGTTCTCCTTCCCATCTCCAAACGTGGAATCTGTTCATATCCATAAAATCCACCTTCGTTCCCTTTTTTTCCCGCCACATCTGCAGCCTTCATTGAGGCTGTTTGAAAACATGGACAGTGTTCAGTTCCCTGTGGTGCGTTGTTCCTGCAGATGGAAGTGAACTGATCACATGGCACACTGCCCTCCCATCGCTGACTGTGGGGCTTTTACTGTCTTACTGCCCCCCCAAAAGTTTTGGTTTACCTAAATGATGCACTAAAACGCCAGACTTCATTCACCACCATGCCACCATCTCACTGGACCCCCAGGGTCCCTGAACGTGCCTTAGATGTGCCGCCTGAGGACAAAGCCGGATTATATGAATTAGATTATTGAGATATTGCCAGGTTATTTGTCATTTAAAAAAAAGTGAATTGGAAGACAAATGGGCAGATAAAAAACATCTTTTTTTTTTTTTTTAGTGCCAGCGTCAGCACAGGCCATCGGGCTTCTGGACGCCGTTGGATTTTCAAACCCAGCTCATATCTGGTTTAATGGCAGACACACACCAGCTCTCAGGGAGAAAAAAACACAAGCTGCCAGACTCCAGCTCCCGCGCTAAAACACGAGTAAATCAGCTTAAATGTGCTGAGCCTGCCGTTCATGTCAGACTTCTGTTACTGTAGGATGCATAGAAGAGCGTCCTGCAGCTGTTTAACGTAGATCTAGAACAAGGAGACCAGCAGTGAACACGGATATCTGAATCCACCGATCAGCTCTGAAGCTTTGCTTTCTTTCTACACACGCACAAATTGTGGCTTTTCGCTTTCCCTCACTCTCAGGCAAAAAAAAATCACGGCAAGTTATTCAATTGCAACAAAGCTGACGAGGATCTTTGCCGAAAACATATCAGTCAAACGTGCATATTTTCAGTTTTTTATATATTTTTTTGCAACCTGTAGCAGGACGTGTCATGTTTCATCACTCACCAAAGTTCTGCCTTTATTGTGTTTTACACTTTGTTCTATAAATTAAAGCAAGCATTGTCCTATTAAAAGCCTATCCAGAATAAACATATATCTGATCTGATCTGGTAGACGATAGGTTGAACATGTTTTTATCCAAAGAAAGCAACAAACACTACTGACTGTTGGGCAGTTTTTAAAATATGTTCATTAAAATCTCAGAAAACAAACTAAAATCTGCTCTAGATCGTTTTTGGATTTGGTTTGAGTTTCTTTGCACATTTAAATTGTTCTATAGTAACATGAACTTTTATCATGATATATAATACCATCAGGGCCAAAATTGTTCCTACCCCTGGCAGATTAAGATTTAAAATTAGATTAATTCAACCGGGAGGTTTGATAAGACATGAGTGAGGCATATCTTAGAAAATAAAACAATGTAAAACAAGTATCAAATTCGAAACAAAACAAATAACTCAATTAATTTATTGGTATTAACTCTTCTTTTAATTTCTAGCCAGCTTGTTGTATGTCACCTGTCACTCACCTGTCACTCAAAGAAACATGTTGCTGAAATGAAAACCTAAATCTGCCAGAGGTATGAATCATTTTGAACCTAACTGTGGGCTCTGCTCATTGCATCGCTTGTTTGAGCAAGTTTCTTATGTATTGTATGCACAAAGTTTAAATAAATTAATTATTTTCATAATTTTTCTTTTAAAGAGGTCTAAATACATGACATGAGCATCTGTGCATCTGAATGTTCCAGTAGAAAGAGAGGGACGCTTGTCATGAAACTAAAGATGAAAGTGTTGTGATGATATCTTATGCTGATGCAGGTATTCGAACAATAATGATAAAGCCCGACTTGTATGTGAACTACAACTAAATGCTGGTTTTTGTACCTTTTTTTTGTTTTGTTTTTTGAACTGAGACTTTTGCTGATTTCTATATTGAAGACCTAATAAAGCACTGAGTGTGACGTGGCCTTGTTGTCGGGGAGTTTTCTTACCTGTAGTGATGTCATCTTAAGGTGGACAAAGTGGTTGATGGTGTATTACTGGTTTACAAAAAAGTAAATAATGTATACATTTTTGTGAGGAAAAATATTTGTTCCGTTAAAATGCTGCGATCCCTGCAGCACCACTGGTGAATCTCAGGAAGTTAGAACATCGTCAGAAACACACATCAGTAATTCACTGGTAATAATGAAACATATTCACAGTCATTATATAGGTCTCTCTTGTAAATGAGAAATCATGTTTCCTTAATCATATAAAAAATAATAATACAGAAGTGTGGGCCTACTGCTACTTAGTACTTGGTTGGGCCTTCTCTTTCAGGAATTACTGCATCAATGCAACGTTGGCATAGAGGCCATCAGCCTGTGGTTCTGCTGAGGTGTTCAGGAAACCCGGGTTGGTTTGATATGAACCTCCAGGTCGTCTGGCTTGTTGGTTCTGGTGTCTCTCCTCTTCCTCTTGACAATACTCCATAGATGCTGTACTGGGTTTGGGTCATACCCGTTTACTGGTCAATTAAGAACAGGAACACCATGGTCACTGAACCAGCTTCTGATACCTTTGGCAGTGTGGGCCGGTTACCAAGTCCTGGTGGAAAATGACATCAGCATGTCCATACGGCTGTCTGCAGAGGGAAGCATGATGTTTCTCTAGAACAGGGGTGTCAAACATACGGCCCGCGGGCCGCATCCGGCCCGCCGAACAATTTAGTCCGGCCCTGTGACTAAATGCATTATCATTATAAAAAAAAAAAAATTGTTTTTTTTTTTTTTTCTCACAGTGTCCTGTCTGGCAATGTGGCAATAAGATGCCACAAAGAGCTCATCAGATTTGACTTTCACAAGTGGACAAGATAAAAGGAAGAGAATGATAAAACAATTATTGAAAAAGACATGTACTTTGTTTAATTGAAAATATGCAGTTCCTATATTGTCCACGAGGGGCGCTGTGTTTTAATTAGCAGATTAAGCCTCAGGTGTGGAAACATTCAAATCATTTCTTAATTTTTATCTGTTTGATGTATTTTGTCATGCAGGACAGTGTTTTTAAGTTCCAAAAAATGTGAATAAATGTTTTTCAACATTGTATAATCACTGTGATTAGTTCTTATGCATAATGCACAAGTAAATGTTTAACTGAGTAAAAGTATTGTTGAAATTGCACATACTTTTCTTAAAAACGCTGAGGTTATTCATAATATATTGTGTAAAAGTGAAATTAACTTAATATAAAAATCAACAAGTCCACATTTATTAGTTCTATTTAATCTTGCAATGAGTTAACTCGTGTGGCCCTCTTGAGATCAGATTAAGCTGTATGCGGCCCCTCAACCAAAATGAGTTTGACACCCCTGGTCTAGAACCTCCCGGTGGAGGGCTGCACTGACTGTGGACTTCAGAAAACCCAGTAGACCAACACCAGCAGATGGCACGGCACCTCAAAGCGCCCCCTAGCAACATTTTATATTTTTGCTTATGCCTAACATAAGCAAAAATATTTCACACAGTGCAGTCTCCTTAAAGGGGGTGGGACTAAGCTGGCAGCAGGAATAACAACACTTAATTTTCTATTATTAGACAACGTTACTTTTTTATTTGATAATTACTATCAATAGAAATAAAAAAAAAATTCTACATGTTTTGATCACAAGATGTTTGAGACCGCTCAGTGGTGGCATCACTGAGGCCTCTTGCCTCCTTTGTCTGTGTGGATTATGGTTGGATTATGGTTGAAAATCCAGTTCTAATGTGATGCTGGTTTAACAGTAAAGCAGTTATCAGAGAGCCCGGTTTTAGAATAATCCAAACATTTTCTTTTGGATTTGGGCTTTGGGAATGACAGCCTACATTTTTTATGGTCTATTGAGTTGTATTTAGAGGATAGAGGTCAGCTTGGGTCTTGGGCTGGTTTGGAGATTCACTCTCAGGTACGTACTAATTGGGGTTTAAACTTAATCAATCTGACAAGAAATGACTTACTGCTATTAAAATATGAAGAGCCTATAACTTATCAGAACCACATGATAAATTCAGAACTATCCTGTTAATTACTCATGGACTACAGCGCTATGCTTTTAGGAAGGAAAAACTGGATTTATAGTCCCTCCAGCAAGTTCTGAGTTCTCCCCCAGGTTCTCCTCCCACAAGGTCAGAAAACCTCAGAAGGGAGCTGGCCAGGGAACATCCTGATCAGATGCCTGAACCACCGTATCTGACTCCCTTCGATGCAGAGAAGCAGCAGCTCTGCCTCAAGCTACCCCCAGATGGCGGAGCTCCTCACCCTACCTCTAAGGCTGAGCCCAGCCACTTGTTGCAGCCGCTTGTTTTCAAAATATTTTTTGTCCAAACCTGTGCCCATGGAAGTCTGATGTCTTTTTCCCATTGTCCTATTGAACAACTTTAATCTTTATTGCAGAAAAAAAGCCTATCCTCACTTTAAATCACCTCTGTAACTTCATTTGTGCTGCTAGCTGTAAACTCCAGCTCCTAATCAGGCTCAACCAGAGTAATCTATGATCAGTTCTCTGGGACGAAATGACTCTATGTTACAGTGTTGCACTGATTTCACCTATCACAGATTGTAGATATCGTCATCACACATGTCTGTCATGTTTAGAAAGCTAAATGTGGCTCTTTAGCTTGTTCATGAGCCAGGTCATTGAAATGCCTCAGAGGATCATCAGAAGAACTCACTGGACTCAGGCTGTCAGAGGTCATTCGTCTGAAGCAGAACCTAATGGAGACCAAAAGAAACCTGCTTCATCCTGTAATGCTCTGTCAATCAATACAGATGTTTCCACTGCTGCATTAGTCATTCACTGACTTTACCTTTCCATGACCAGACAGCAACTCACCAATTGTTCAGCTTCAGTTCTTTGCAGTGAAGTTCAGGGAATCTGGGAGTGATCCCACGTTCCCCAACACTTTTCATGTTGCCGGGATCAATCGATCCTCTAATAAGCAAAGAGAAACTCACAGCTGACATCATGAAGCAGGTCTGATCAGATCAAATTATGATAGATGTTTGAAAACATTTTCCAGCACTGCCACATATGGACAGCAGATGGCGGGAGAAAATAACCCAATGCTAAGCCTGGAGCCTTTGGTGAGGAGCACATCTCTGGTTTCTTTCCACTTCTATTAGCTCCAAATGACAAGTTTCACCATTAAGGTGATTCCCATAGAGCTGCTAATTGTGATTTTAGCATTAATAGCCAAAGCAAAATTCGCTGTTGTCGACTTGATTTTCAGACACTGTTCATCTTCTTTACATATTTTTCATGTCTTTAACATCTTTTGCCACGTCTCAGATTGTTTTAAAGACATCCTAACTGTATGATGAGGCTTTGCCAAATGAGCAGGTATCAGGGCTACTATTAAATGAGACAAAATGTAACGATTTTAAAATATTTATCTTAAAATTACAATTTAAAGCACAAAGACAATGTGTGCGTGCCAAAGTATTCAAACACCCCGAATAAACATTTTGTCATGTTTTGACCACTAACTTTGACATATTTTAACGGATTTTATGTGATAAACAGCTGCACCTGTGAACAGTAATGTTCATATGCTGTCAGAGATTCACCAACGGATTTCGTTCTGGACTTTGACGCAAACATTCCTATAGATGAATATGCTGTGATTTAAGGCATTGCATTTTTGCTCTGGCTGCATGTTTAAGGTCCTTTTCCCACTGGAAGTTAATCTCTGCCACAGTCACAAGGGGTTTCCAGCCTCTAACAGGTTTTCTGCCAGGAATGATCTTTATTTTGCTCCACCCATCTTCTTGTCAACCCTGCTGAAGAAATATAGCCCCACAGCGCAATGCCGTCACAATAGTTTATTTATTCTATTTTAATAATATCGATGGTGAAGTCAGGGTGATGTGCAGTGTATTTCACTTTATATAGTAGTGCATGAAGCCCAAAAGGTTCAGTTTTAAACTCATCTGACCACAGCATGTTTTTGTTGTGTTTGCAGTGTCCCCTACTTGGGTTATGGCAACCTTTTAAAATATTGAGCTATGGTCTTTATCATTTTTGGATGATGGGTTGTAAGCTGTAGATGGTTAAAGCTTGGGATAATCTTCATGATGCTGTTTATTCTGTAATGTTCCCATGCCTTCAGAAGCGCTCACAGAAGAGCTGGATTTATGCTGAGGCTAGATTACTCACATGTGCACTTGGCAATTAGTCGCTCTTATTAAGTGGTAACAGGACAAAAGTGGGTGGATACAGAATAATACGCACAAAAAGGCAAAAAAGTCTGTTTTTGTTTTCTACTTAAAAAAATGGTACATTGATTTAGGGTTTTAAATCACATAACGTCCCAAGAAAACACCACTGAACTGAAATAAAAACACATCACTCAGGATAAACATAGGGAGCGCTGTAGGTCATGTTTTTCAGTGATGTTTAATTTTTTCTTGAATGCAATCACTCTTAATCACTTGAATGTGGGATTTACCGTGACACTGAATTAAGAATACAGGTGCTGGTCCAATAATTAGGATATCGTGAAAATATTGATTTTTTTTCAGTAATCCCATTCAAAAAGTGTATATTATAGTCATTCATTACACACAGACTGCTAGATTTCAAGCATTGTTTCTTTTAATTTTGACAATTATAACAACTAATGAAAACCCCAAATTCAGTATCTCAGAAAATTAGAATATTGTGAAAATGTCCAATATTGAAGACACCTGGTGCCAGACTCTAATCTGCTAATTAACTCAAAACACCTTCAAAGGCCTTTAAATGGTCTCAGTCTAGTTCTCTAGGCGATACAATCGTGGGGAAGACTGCTGACTTGACAGTTGTCCAGAAGACGACCATTGACACTTCACACAAGGAGGACAAGACACAGAAGGTCATTGCTAAAGAGACTGGCTGTTCACAGA
Organism: Fundulus heteroclitus; assembly: GCF_011125445.2. NCBI lineage: Eukaryota > Metazoa > Chordata > Actinopteri > Cyprinodontiformes > Fundulidae > Fundulus > Fundulus heteroclitus. The sequence continues at coordinate 5,324,283 of NC_046365.1, forward strand.
GCTCTGCGTCCAAGCACATTACTAGAGAGGCGAAGGGAAGGAAAAGATGTGGTAGAAAAAAGTGTACAAGCAACAGAGATGACCGCACCCTGGAGAGGATTGTGAAATAAAAAACATTCAGAAATGTGGAGAGATTCCCAAAGAGTGAACTGCAGCTGGAGTCAGAGTTTCTAGAACCACCACACAGAGATGTCTGCAGGACATGGTTTCAGCTGTGGCATTCCTGGTGTCAAGCCACTCTGGAACAAGAGACGGCATCAGAAGCGTCTTTCCTGGACTAAAGACAAAAAGGACTGGATGCTGCTGAGGGGTCCAGCGTTATGTTCTCTGGTGAAAGTAGATTTAGATTTCCTTTGGAAATCAAGGTCCCAGAATCTGGAGGAAGAGAGCAGAGGCACACAATCCACGTGGCTTGAGGTCCAGTGTGAAGTTTCCACAGTCAGTGATGGTTTGGGGCGCCATGTCATCTGGTGGTGTTGGTCCACTGGGTTTTCTGAGGTCAAAGGTCAATGCAGCCGTCTACCAGGAAGTTTTAGAGCACTTCATGGTTCCTGCTGCTGACCAACTTTATGGAGATGCAGGTTTCATTTTCCAACAGGACTCGGCACCTGTACACAGTGCCAAAGCTACCAGTACCTGCTTTAAGGACCATGGTATCCTGTTCTTAACTGGCCAGCAAACTCACCTGACCTTAACCCCATGGAAAATCTATGGGGTATTGTAAAGAGGAAGATGCGATATGCCAGACCTAACAATGCAGAAGAGCTGAAGGCCACTATCGGAGCAGCCTGGGCTCTCATAACACCTGAGCAGAGCTAGACTGACGGACTCCATGCCACGCCGCATTGCTGCAGTAATCCAGGGAAAAGGAGCCTAAACTAAGGATTGAGTGCTGAACATGCTCATATTTTTCAGTTGGCCAACATTTCTGAAAATCCTTTTTTTGTATTGGTCTTAATTTTCTGATACTGAATTTTGGGTTTTCATTAGTTGTCAGTTATCAAAATTAAAAGAAATACGCTGGAAATATATCAGTCAGTGTGTAATGAACGGATATCATATACAAGTTTGACATTTTGAATGGAATTACTGAGAAAAATCTACTTTTTCATTCTAATTATATGACTAGCACCTGTACAATAAAAGCATGCCATCCACATTTGCTCTTACATAGAAAAGAATTTCCTCTTTAGTCACATATAGGATAAAAAGTCAAACTATAGTTAAGAGAAATAACTTCACATAAATATATTCAGATGATGATTTGGGAATATTGAATTATCACTAATTTGATGAACATAATCCTCTGAAAGTTTTCCGTACATTTCAGGATTTTGTTTTCACTGTCTCCGTTTCCGTTATCCTGCTGCTGTGAATCACATGACCCCTGGTGCTGCCTTTAATGTCTCCTATAAATGTGCGTAAAACAGACATAACAATGAAAATTCACTAAATGAAATCATGGAAGAAACAATGCGCATTACACATAGATAGTTAGATCATTTTTGTGCCTTTTCTAATCAATATCCTCTATTTTGCCTCTTCAATTTACCCGGGATTTGAAGACATGTGGTTTCCACGTACTTGTGTTTGATTTCCGCTGGTATTTGAACGCAGCACCAGCCGTGGTTTATTAGTGCAGGACTGGCAGCTTGGAGATCAGGCGAAGACAGAAATGGGGATGGATGTGGTTCTGGTCCTGTTCATGTGGGCTGGAGAGGAAAACCTCTGATGTTTTGTCCGGGGACGTGGGCGCACTGTAGTCAGCGAAAACAACAGGGTCATTTACACGTTTTATTCTGTCAGCAGAGGCAAAAAGACAAAAACTTCGGCATATAAAGTCTAAAACGTTTTTTTTCTGGAAGTTTCCTGTATACGAGGAGAAGTTTAGGAAAAGTCGCGAGGGACGTTTTCCGGAGATGTCGGAAGCAGCGGAGAAAAACGAGCCCCTTCCTGACGCGTCTGCAGGCGAAGGAATTCCGAACGGAGGAAACGCTGCAAAGACCCAGGAGGTGAGAGCAGGAAGAAAACCAAACCCAAAGCTAAAGCCAAAGCCAGCTGGTCCTCTGCTTGCACCAGCGCTGTTTATGTCGGAACACAGCAGTAAACCCCTGGACTGTTGTCCTGTCAGCCTCATAAAGCAGAGAGGCAGCTGGTGAAGAGTCTGGATCACACACTTTCAGCTTCTTCTGTCATTTTTTATTCTAGAATTTTATTTTTTTATTAAGGAGAAAATTCCTTTTTAAGATTTGTCACACTAAAACTTCTCATAAAAATTACATTTCATCCAGTCTAACGCGTCAAAGAATAACTTTTCATTTGTTGTGTTCTCTGCCGGTTTTCATCGTAGGTGACTGAAACCTATCACAACAGTACTGTGGGGGAAAAAAAGGGAAACTATTTTTTATATGATTATTAAAGTTATGTTTTGAACGTTACACCTGTAATTGCCGGGATCCCAAAGAGCCTCATAGGTTCATCCCACAGCCTTCTCCTCAGTCAGCTGGTGAGGTTTGTCAATAGTTAACTGTAGGAATTTCCTTCCTTTTTTTTTTTTTTCCCCTGTGATGTGTCTGAGAGCATCCGTTGATTTGTGCTGAGGGGAACCGGGCTCCTAGAGTGGGCCGGCTCCACAAGGCTTCACACACCTTGAACTTGTTCACAGGTAGCCATGTTAGAGCCCCAAACTGATGGGACTTTATACCACAGACCAACACAGAGTAGAGCATAATTGTGAAGTGGATGGAAAAGGATGCATTGTTTTCTGGAGGATTCTTGCAAAGAAATGTCTAACAGTTTGACTCGTTTTGGATTCAGCTCCCCTGGGAGAAATCTTTGCAGAAGCTTCCTTTTGTTGCATACGCCGCTGCAATGTCTCTGACAGTTTTGCACTTCTAGAGATGGGACATTTTTGCCCAATGTCTGTCAGAATGGAGCTCCAGCTGCTTGGGATTGGTTGGAAGGTTGCTGCCGGCATCAGTTTTCAAGTCAAAACACAGATGGTCAATGGGATTCTAGTTTGGACTTTGATCGGGCCGTTCCAACTTCTGAATATTTTTGCGTTTAAAAAAAAGGGGATCTGCAACGTTTACAACCCAGAGAGCCATCTTTCCCTCAGTCCAGCTAGATTTGATTTGCTTAGAACCACAAATGTTACAGGGCCTTTTTGAAGAAAGGCTAAATGTATGTCAGTCAGTCAGTCTAGGAAATGTGTTGTCCTTTCAGAAGAATCACCATTTGATTTTTAGATTTTTAAAATAAAGAAAAACATAAAACCCAATATATTTTCTTCCATGAGATGCTGATATGTTAGGGGAATGATACAAAATAAGCACATAGCTACCAAGCTTATTGGAAAAATAGATCTAAAAAAAGGGAAAAAAAGAATACTGTTCCTTTTGAGTGCCATTCTGTTGTGGAAATCCAATGCAATTGCTGCTTGGAGAAAAGAAAAACTTCTTTAAATGTTTTCACATCTTGATCATATCTTTCCTTCTTTATCACATCTATATTTAAAATCAATAGTTGCTTATTTATCATTTCATCTAAAGCTATAAAAGCCATGGTGGAACCCATCCACGTCATATCTGACCAACGTATGTTAAGGGTCGTTGTCTTGCTTAGAAGGTGGATGTCGGCCCCACTCTCATATCATTTGCAGCACCCAAGATGGATGTGCAGCGTCAGTCTGCCTCACAGTTCACAACTTTATTTGTTAAATCTAAAAAAAAAAAAAAAAAGGTTTATGCTTTTTCTTCCACCTACCACACTACCACACAACTTTGGTTGTAACACTGGGCATGTGAAAAGGTTCACGGGGCACGGCGCTGTACCTTTGACCACCTGGGCGTTACTTCAGGCAGACTAAATCCTAATGGTAAAGGTAACGGAGAGCAGGGATGGTTAGCGAGCAGTGTCACCATTTCATGAGGAGAGAGCACCACAGAGATGATGTTTGCTTTAACGCTGCAGATGGATTGGGGGGGTAGAGAAGTACAGAAGAAGTAGAACTCTCTTTGTGGAGAGGAACTGTGGGCGCTGTATGAGGAAGTGAGGGGCAGCAGAGACGTTTGTAAGGGCGCTGCGTGACATACGAGGACAGGAAGACGGTGGTGAGGTGTGCAGGAAGACGGACTGAGGGTTTCAAGGACGCAGCTGGATTAAGTCTGAGATGGGCTTGGAGCTCCTTCACGTTTGCGGTGGTGACGAACAGGTTGAGGTTGGAAGTCAATGAGACACTCAAGTAGAAGAGCCTGTGTGCGTATGGAGGGGAGATACTGATGGTGGATGAGATTAAGCACCCGGGGTCAACCATCCTAAGCAGCTGGCAGAGAAGAAGAGTACAGGCTGTACTTTAGATGGATCCCATCAGTAGTTTAAAACATTAATGATAATCTGTCGGTATAACCTTATTGGAACAAACTCGCTCTAATGAAGAGTCTCCCTGAAAGGATTCCCTCTGCTGCTGAGGCGTCATCTACAGCAGAGATCCCCACTCTGGCAGATTAGACGCATCATTATTAGATTCCTCATAACATGAAGAGGTGGGGGGGGGGATATAAACCGGACTTCTTTCTCTCTAAGGTCTTACATCTGATGGAGGCTTACAGGCAGGAGAAAATGGTTTGTGGCGGAGAGGCAGGAAATTGGATTCAGAGCAGAGACACATTCTCCACCTGTGTTTTCATAGCTTGGGAGGTTGAGACAGTGAGAAAGAGAGAAATGCTGATTTGTGCTTTGTGTGTTTTCAGGACTTCGACCTGGCTACCATCTATGTGTCAGACGCCCAGAACAACAGAAACATTTACGTCGACACGTCCCCTCAGGCTGTCAAGTAAGACCCTCACCTGCTCGTTTAGCCGGGTCCATTTCTCAAACACCCAGAGAGGATAAGAGCGAATGTAGGAGCGAATGAAAGCAACGGAGTCGGCTTTACTGGAACTGTTTTGGTTTTTAAAACTTTTTTCACATCATGGCTTTTTGTAATGTTTACTTTTTCATGAAAATAATGTTTAACAATTGGGGTCCGACATTTATCCACACGTGGTGATGGACCAGCTCGGGGGGAGGTAAACCTGTGACGTTCAGACCGCTCCATCTATCAACCATCTCTTTAACATCAGCCATGAGTTGCAGCTGCTAGGTGTTTTTTCTTTTCTTTGTGTCATTCATTTCTGCACTGAGTGAGACTGAGAACGGGAACAAGGGGAGGAAGTGCTACAGAGTGCTTGTTTGATATACAGATCTCATCTGAGTTGTCCACACTGTGTTGACCTGAGAGCCTCGTATGCAGTGGTCTAAGGGGGACATTTTCTGAGCAGTCTCCTCGTCTTTTTGAACTGAGCAGCAGGCACTTCAAAATGAGAAGTTGCATCTGGGTCCACTTTTCTGATGACTGAGACCTTAAAGCAAAATGTGACATTTGCCAGGAAATATCAATTGAGTGTACCCAAGCTGCTGGCTTTTTAAACACAAATGCATATAAAAATGTGTTAGGCTGTAGTCCAGGACTATTCCACCCTCAAATTTTGAAAAAGTCAAATGACTGACATCATACTAATTAGACTAGTAGTCTGATTTATTGTAATCCACCTCCGCTGTTATGCCCAGGTGGTCCTGCCTCCTTTCTGGCTTCAACAATAATCATGTGGAGAAGGGAAGAAGCAAACAATCCACGCTCTAAAGAAAACTCTGCACATTGCTCAGACCGTTTATGCATCCAGTAGAACAAGGTTCCCAGTGCCGCACACGCCTCCAAATTGCGTATATTGGCAGGTAGCTGGTTAGCAGCAAGGCAGGTTGGAGTTTAAATGTAATTGTCAGAAGGTCATTCTTAGCAATTAGGAGGAGGAACAAGCATGAGCGATGACTCATGGGGTTTATGAAATAAAATAAAAATACAATCACGGTGTAACTCATTAAAACTTAAAAATGAACTTCCTGTTTCAGAGACTGGTTGATCAGCTCATAGCGATCAGTAAAAACAAAAAAAAAAAAGAGGAAAAAAAGTGATCTAGCATTTTGTGCGATTCCTTCTGGCTATAGTTGCTGGCTTATATCCACTGGGTCAGGTTAAAACCCAGATCACATTCATTGGAACCCTGCACCTCGATAGAAACCCCGTCTCCTGCATCATTTGATGCAGCTGAAAGTTCTGATGGTATTTACTTTTCTTTTCAGACTCTATCTCCTCTACAAC